>NW_022589724.1:22316860-22340966 GCF_004348235.1 Phoca vitulina | reverse complement strand
TTAAAAAAAAAAAAAAAAGAAAGTAAGTTGCAGATATCATGACCCTTCACTTCTAAATATTTTAGTCTCAATCTCCTAAGAATCAGAACATTCTGTATCATAACCAAAAAGCTACTGTCACTCTCAAGAAGTTTGACATTGGTACAATAATATTGTCTAACTTACCAGGTATATTCAGTTTTCCCAGTTGGTTCCAAATCTTTTTTTTTTTTTTTTTTAATTTTTAGAGAGAGAGCACATGCGAGCAGGGGGTGGGGGGACAGAGGGAGAGAGAGAATCTCAAGCAGACTCCCCTCTGAGTGCAGAGCCCTACTCCAACCTTGATCTCACATCTCACGACCCTGAGATCATGACCTGAACTGAAACCAAGAGTCAGACGCTCAACGAACTGAGCCGGGTGGCACCTGGGTCGTGCCCTGGTTTCAAAATGTTTTATAATTGCCTTTTTCAATATCCCTGACCTCAAATCAAGGATGACACATTGCATTTGGTTGTTATTATGTCTTAAATGACCTTTAATCTAGAACAACCCCCTTCTTGTTTTGTTTTGGTCTTTCATGACACTGACATTTTTGAAGAGTTCAGGCCAGTCGTCTTATAGAATGTCCCACAATGTGGATGATCTGATTGTTAACTCATATATTCCAGTATGACAAGAGGCTTCCAGTTCATCTTGTACATTTCCTTCCCCAGATCTGGAATCAGCCTTTTCTTCAATGAGCCCTGGTTCCTCTTAGTAAGAAATGGTCTTTAGAGACCATTTTCTGAATACTGGCAGTGGTCATTACTACTAGTCTGTTATTACTTCTAGAGATTTTCAGTGGACAGAATTCAAATGTCTATTTAAAAAAAAAAAAAGAGGGAAAAGAACAATAATGAATTCATATTGATATTTTCTTTTCAAATTTAAAATTTCAGAATTTATACTTTTTTATTTTATACTTCTGTGTTTATTCTTGAATATTGAATATTCTTGAATCTTGAAATTCTTGGTTCCTAAAAATGTTAATGGGTATAATTATTTGTTTTATCATACAATATATACATAATCATTTTTGAATTTAAAAATCAACTTTATTGCTGCCAGTAATTCTCATTGTTTTTTTATTGTTTTTTTAAGATTTTTATTTGAGAGAGAGAAAATGATTGAGAGAGAGAGAGAGAAGGAGCAGGGGGAGGGGCAGAAGGAGAGGGAGAAGCAGACTCCTTGCTGAGCAGGGAGCCCGACATGGGGCCCCGGGATCATGACCTGAGCCACCCAGGCGCCTCTTTATTGTTGTTCTTATTGTCCTTAAAGAATACCCCCCTGAGCATATATGGTTAGAATACTGTCTGTAGGGTTTGTTGCAATAATTCTTTTCTCCAGGGCGCCTGGGTGGCTCAGTCGTTGGGCGTCTGCCTTCGGCTCAGGTCATGATCCCAGGGTCCTGGGATCGAGTCCCACATCGGGTTCCCTGTTCGGCGGGAAGCCTGCTTCTCCCTCTCCCACTCCCCCGCTTCTGTTCCTGCTCTCGCTGTGTCTCTCTCTGTCAAATAAATAAATAAAATCTTTAAAAAAAAAAAAAAAATCTTTTCTCCAGGTGGATATGTCACCAATGAAATATATAATTAGGTTCATTTGTTTCAGTATCTTCTCAATTTTTAGGAATTCTTTAAAATTTAGTTTTGGGGCACCTGAGTGGCTCAGTTGGTTAAGTGACTGCCTTCGGCTCAGGTCATGATCCCAGAGTCCCGGGATCGAGTCCCACATCGGGCTCCCTGCTCAGCAGGGAGTCTGCTTCTCCCTCTGACCCTACCCGATCTTGGGCTCTCTCTCTCTCTCAAATAAATAAATAAAATCTTTAAAAAAATAAAATAAAATTTAGTTTTGTTTTTTTGATCTTGTGAACTTTTTACATGATTTTAAATGTAATATAGCAAGGTTCATTTGGAGAAACCAGGCTTTCATCCCAATCCCTTCTACCCCAGTTCTTACCTCCCTCCTAATCCCTCTCCATTACTTTAAAAAAAGAGAGAGAGAGAGAGAGAGAGAGAGGTAACTACTACATACATTGTTGTGTGTCTTACTTTTTTTCACTTAATCTATCCTGGAAATCAGTCTAGAACAGTGTAGAGAAATCTTTATCATTATTTTTCACAGCTGCATATTGTACCATAGTATGGATGTGTCACAGTTTTTGCAACCAGTACTATGTTGATGTTTTTAGAATTTTGCTATTAGAAGTAATGTCATGACAAATAACCTAATCATATAATCACATTCTATTTTCCTAAGTATATCTTTGGGATAGGTCTTGTAGGTCAGATTGCTGGGCCATGTAATGTTGCTGGATATTGCCAAATTCCCCTCCACAGGGGTTGTATCATTTTTTCATTCCTGTCCTGTTATCCCATGGCTTTACCAATAGAGTATGTTGATAAATTTATGGATTATTTCCAATCTGATGGGTATGAAGTGATATCTCAGTGAAATTTTATATAAATCTCTATTACTGCAAGTGAGATTAAATATCTTTTCTTACATTTAAGGGTAATTTGTGGCTCTTGTCTGTGAACTATATGATTCTCTTGTCCATTTTTCTATTGGGTATTTATTCCTTTTCTTGATTTTTAGGAATTTTTTTTTTATGCTTCAGATTAATACCCCCTTTGTTTTTTATATAGATTACAAATACCTTTTTCAGACTGGGAATTCTCAAAATGATTGTTGATATTTAGTTCCTTGAGTACTATGTATATAGCTTCTATTTGTCCCCAGCTGTTTCCTTCCTATCTTTTCCATGCTAGAGAATAGAGGCTTTGGGGATAGGTGTTGCGCAAGGCTGCAGTGAGGAAGGGAGGAAGGTTTTGAGTTCTCATCCAAGATATATGTCAAGCAGACACCTGGTGGGCAGTGCAGGAAATCATTAGCAGGGCTGTGTGTCACTATTCTGCACAATCATTTGCCTTCCAGGCTGCAGTAAGCCCAGCTGTATTGACCAGCCCATCCTGTCTATGAAGCAGCCAGTTAGCCCCTTCTTACCAGTAGTCAAGGGCAAGGCTCTGTATGTTGACTTTATTTTGGGGGGAGTGGGGTGGGCAGCACCAACCCCAAGCAGTACTTCTAGTTCGGGGCAAATTGCCTAACCCTTTTTGGCTTCAGTTTCTCCAACAGTAAAAGGAAGAGATGGGCTTGATGAAATCCAGAGCCTCTTCCAGCTCTGATATCCTTAGACCCTGGGCCTTAGTTGGCTTCCTAGCAACCAAGGAAAATGGTAGAGATCTTGACTGAGAAAATGACAGTGTAGCACTGGGGTCTGTAGAGAATCTTCTAGTTGCATCAGTTTTGTTGGAACTCACCTGTCCATTGGGACCCACCCTAAGAAAAAATGTATTTCCTGCTTGAAATTTCCGGCAGCACATGCATACAATGTGTACAGAGAAACTGCTTTTACCACAGCAAGCCAGTGGTAGCTTTGGACTTCTAACCAGAGTTTCTGACCGCAAAGCCTGAGCTCCTTCCCTTGTGCCAGGCTGACTCTCATTGAGGCTGTGGGGTGAACAAGGAGGCCTGGGCTGCACTGAGAATCAGAGTCAACAGAGAAACTTACCCTGAGCTCTTCCATCCAGAGTTCAGTCCAGAGCCATCTCACAGGGCACTGGAAGAAAACAGCCAAAAGGTAAACAGACCTCAGAATGACATTTCAGTAGTAATAAACTTGAACGATCCAAGTTCCTGCGGCCCATTCAGACAAGAGCCACAAGTTATGTACTCATTCTCTAGTTTCCAGAAATACCAGAGATGTTGTAAAATATGGCAGCATGACTTCTTCAGATTACCTAAATTGCACAACCGTGAGGCAGACCCACTGCCAGGCATTTTCCCATCTCATTTAACTTAACCCTCACAGCACCCCTTAAGGTGTGTATTTTCTGGTTTCGGAAACTGAGACTCAGAGAGATGAGATAATTTGGCCAAGATCACATAACCGTTAATGGCAAGGCTAGTATTAGAACCAACATCTGCTGGCTCCAATTCGACTCCTCCTTCCACTGTTCCAAGCTGCCCACAGTTCTTCATTGTTGCCAGCCCAATTTATATACACCCTTTCTGGGGCCACCCTGCAGATTTGGGAGCCTTCCAGTTGCATCACTTCTGGTAAGTTCCTGGCTCCTGCTTTGTTGAGCTCTGTGGCACTCTGTCATCGCTGGCTGCTGGAACAGCCAGGGGGCCCATGCAGCAAGGAAGGACACCGAAAAGAGGAGCGAAGGAACTCTAGTCCCCGTGATGCTGAGAAGGACACTCACCTTTCCTCATTTGAATCTATAAGTCCACGTCCCAGGATGCTGTTCTTGCCCGAGATCTGTATCTATAGAGGCCTCTGAGCTTTCAAGTGAAGTGAGCCAAGTGCCAGCCCATTCACTCGCACCCCACTCCCGTGGCCAGGGGCCATGCCCCCCCCCGAAGCCAGCACAAGGCGAGGTCCTCATGGGGCCTGGCCCTCGGCGTTCACAGAGGAAAAATGAAAGTTGCTTTATTCCCCGGCCTCTTCATAGCTCCCATTATGACGAGAGGGCTCCACAGTGAGGAGCCAGGGCTGTGATATTTCTGCTTCAGCATGAGAGATTCATATGTTTGACTAATCAATTCTTTGGCACTGACTTCCCGGCCTGCATTTTGTTCTCCTGCTTTTGATCGTCTGTTTGCCTTTTTGCCATTCTGCTGGTTCTTGTTTGGAGCTTTTATTTTCCAGGAACACTTTGACCTACTCGATCCTCTATACTCTTCTCTCTCTCTCCCTTTGTCATTTTCCTCTCTGATTTTGGTTTCCCGTGTGATTGACCGCACACAGCTTCCACATACAAGCGAAGTGGAGACCCTCAAGTCACGAGGCCCCAATAACTGCAGGGTTTTGTTTTGAGAGCCCAGGGACCCTGGACTGCAGCCAGCCCCCAGCCTCCCAGCCAAGCTGGGCGGTAGCTCTTCTGTCCCCATCCCAGCCTCGCCCTGCAGCACGCAGTCGCCGATGTCGGGTTGGCGCTCGGTGGTTCACAAAGCCCTCTCGAGCACACGCTGCAAAGTGGGAGGGAGGGCGTGCAAATAACTCGTTTTTGGTCCCATTTCTCAGTGGAGGGAACTGGGCATTGGAACCAGGAGGTGACTTTCCCAGTGTCCCGAGCTAGTGAGTGGCCAGTCCAGGGCTAGGCCCGGGGCTGCGTGCCGCTGCGTTGCAGCCGTCCGTGGATTGCGGGCTTCTTCCGTTCTCGGCGGGCATTGGCCTCGCAGCTGCTTTGTCCTCGGCGCGGGCTCGTCCGGTGCAGCTGCCGCTTCCTGAGCGCTTGCTCTGGGCCGGGCTCGGCGCCGAGCGCTTGGCCTGTGTTAGCGCTCGGGCCCTCGCGGTCACCTGAGCTCAGAGCCGTGAAGGAGCTCTCCTGAGGTCACCCTTCCAATGCCACGGCCAGGACCGCGGCCGGCTCTGGCTGCCTCTCACATCTGCGCTCTTAGCAGAAGAGCCATGTACACGGGGCCGTGGAGGCAGAGCAGAGGGATTCTTACCTTGGGAGGGAGTCTGGGAAGCTTTCTGGAGGCAGGGATATTGGAATGGGGCCTTTGGGATGAGTGTTGGGCAGTCAGAGGAAGAGGATGGCTGTCGCAGGCCTTCTGTGCACCTGCCTCCTGACCCGCTCTGGGCTCACCTTGTTTTCCGAATCGGCATTTTGCATCCGAGGATCCCAAGGCTAGAAGGATCTGTGGTCTTACTGCTTGTGCCATGCTTGAGTCTCTTCCCCAGCGTTCCCCCACCCCCACCCCCACCCCCACCCCCACCCGACCAGGAGGCTTTCTAGCCTCTGCCGCACACCTCCAGGGCCAGGGGATGTGCTTTCTTCTGAAGCAACCTGTTGCATCTTTAGAATGCTCCCCCTTGCCTCTCCCCTCGCTCACGCTCTCATATCTCTCTCTCTCTCTCTCTCTCTCTCTCTCTCAAAGAGGGGAGGGGCACACAGAGTTGGGAAAGAGCAGAGGGAGAGGGACAAGCAGACTTTGCGCTGGGTGCAGAGGCCGACTCGGGGCTTGATCTCATGACCCTGAGATCATGACCTGAGCCAAAATCAAGAGTCGAACGTTTAACTGACTGAGCCACCCAGGCGCCCCAGGAATCTTCTCTTATTTTAGTGAGAAGTTTCCCTCTGTGCCCCCCACCCCTCGAGGCTGGGGAACGCCACCGGGCCGCAGCACTCGTCTGTGGAAGCAGTTGACAGCAGCAACTGGAATGTGAGGCGGAAGTGGGGTTTCTGCATGTCTGCAAGAGGGGCTTGGTATGTGGAAAGGCCAATGGTGTGGAGTCCAAAAGCCCTCGGTTACGTGTCACCAGTTTTGCTGTGTGATCTCATATGGGTTACTCTCCTCCCCTGAACTTCCTCATCTGTGAAATGGGAATAACAGTCCCCAGTCTACCCATCTCAAGTGGCTTCTGTCCACAAAACATCACAGGCACACTCGTACTTATTGAAGTGCCGCAGAAACCTCGCCGTCCATCTGTATTCTGTCACGATGGTGCATGTTTGGGGTCTGTCTGTGTGAGCTCGCTCTGGTTATTCCATGCAGTCAATATTCCTCTTGATCCATTTAGTGTATATGTGTGTATGATGTGTACAAAGTTGTGATCAACAGATTTAACCCATGTTCCTGTTCCTGGGTAGCCACTGTGGGCCTGGGTCTGGGGTAGATGCAGGGAACATGAAGGTTCCTAAGACAGCCTCTGCCTTTGAGGGGCTCTCATGTGGCAGGAGAGACAAGAGCGAAACTCTGAGAGGCTCAGGGCTTCGGGCAGTGCTGCCGGGGCTGTGGGGAAGACAGCAGCGGTGGGCACCTTTGTCTGGACTTGTGAGCTGTTTTTGCAGAGGCCACCTCTGCTGACCCAGGAAGGGGAGGAAAAGGAGTGAGGAGGCAGGGACAGCCAGCTGTAGGCACTTTACAGGTGGTTTCATCCTAAGTAGGTGGCTTCTCTGAAGTGGAGGAGGAGGAGAGAGAGAGGAGTTGGAGATGGGACTGAGCGCAGAACCCGATGAGTGGGTGAGTGAGTGGAGGTTTCTTGGCTGAGGTCCGGAATGCCGCAGGCTGAGTGGCGGGGCAGAGACTTCAGAGTTGGAGTGTCAAGTTTGAGGACCACGTGGGTCATCCTAGGGGAGGCACTCAGAGTGCTGTTGGAGAAACAGGTCTTGGAGTTTCAGTGGAAAGTCTGGCCTGGAGATGGAGAACTGGAAGGCTTTCCTCTCTTGTCAGTTCATCTAAAATTATAGAGGCCTGTTTGGTGCTACCCAAGAGTATGGAAGACACCTTTGTGCACTCACTGGGCGTGTGCTATCCATCTGCAGCCTGGAGCGAGGGCTGGATAGAAGGTCATGAAGATGGGACAATCATTGCTAGTTCCCTTTGTTGAGCACCACCAGTGTATTAAGAGCCTCCCACCAGCCCTCCCAGTTAGTATTGGTATCCCCACTTTACAGAGATGGAAACCGAGGTTCAGACAAGTTTAGTTAAGCTGACTGGTGCTAATTTAGAAGACGCATCCACCTGATTCCCAGAGCCCCCCGGGTGCTGTTGTATACTTTCTCTTGTGCTGTCTGGTGGTGTGTGCCTTCAACAGACTGAAGCTTCTGACATTTGCCTGGCTGCTTTGCCCTCAGAGCCAAGCCCATTCACGGTCACATGTGTATATTCATTATCCATCAGGCATCTTATTTTTGCAAATTATCTACATGTGCTGGTGTGTGTTTGAGTGTGATGATCATTGGGCGAACCATCCCCTGCTCACCTTTGAAACAATATCCCTGTGACCCAGTCCAACTGATGCAAGAGAGTCTTCTCTCATCTCTTTCCTTCATTCCTCATTTCCTGGCCAGTTCCTTCACTGTACCTTTTGGGTAGTATATTAGTATATCGTGATGTGAATATGCACTATGTAAGTTGTAATTTTACTTTATGTTTAAATAAACTGTGTGCGCACAGAGCATAAGATGTATGCAGGACACAGCCAGGGGTACTCTGCTCTGAATTCCTCTGGCTTCTATGTTTTTTTCAAGTTTGAAAATGTGTTAGGAAGAAGGCAACATTATGATAATTGGAAGTTCAGTATATCTGTCTTTTTCCTCTATTCTTTTATACTTTTTTAGATACAATTAACACTTCACACCTCACCTGGTCCCTCCTCGGTTACCTTTGACACTTCCTTGATATTTATTTAGATGTTCGTGGCACCTTCGCTTTGAACTCTGGTTAAGAAAATCAATAACTTTAACATAAGCATTTTTTCCTCACTGAAGATATGCAATTAGTGAATTACATACACGTGGACGTCCACTTTCCTTTTTTTAATGTGTCAAAAGATCATGACACAATTATGTGAAAATAGTAAAGAAAAGTGATTTACCATGAAATCTGTATACCTGCTGTGAAGTTGCAGAAACAGCTCATTTTATTACATTTTCCAGAACAGAACATTTCACAGAAGATGGGAAAATGTATAGGGAGAACTTCATGGGTGTCGTCTCGGAATTTACAAACCGCGCATGACGCATTTATTTTAAAATGGCTGTGTTTTCTGTAAGCGTGTATGAATGCAAATTTCAAGACACACTAGAATTTGACTCTCTCCTATCAGGTGCAGACAACATGATCTATTGTCCTCACTGAGAACGAAAGTAAAAAATATGCCTTTTGCCAAAACTTTTGCTACTTTCCCAGTTTCACTTTAGGAGGCTTGTCTTGTGTAACATTGGCTCTGGACTTGCCAAGTCTAGCTGAGGCAATATTTCCTTGATTGGTTCCATCCCTCTTTGCCTGTGCTATTTGGGAGCTGTCAAATAATGTCATCATTAACCCATTGCCAACGTGCTTGAAAAAGAATCCTGAAACTCTAGATGGATTTTGATGCTAGAACTTGAAAGATAAAAAGAAAGTTGTTTTCTGAGTGAATATATTTTAAGGGCAACTGAACAAGGCTGAATGAAATTTCACAGTAGAAATGGAAAACTATCTTTTCAGTCTCTGAACACTAGTTATTTTAAGACCAAAAAAAATTGTTTTTCTATGTTAATATTTCCCTGGCTTTCATCCATTTGGGAGAGAAAAGTCATAACCTCACATATCAACTTGAATGGCTCTCAGCCTAGAGCCTTGCCCATAAACACACAGTGAATGAGTTAACACACTTAATCATAACTATTATGATCCTCAGTTATAATAAGGATGCCAGTTTTTACATTTGGATCATTTGCTACATCAGATGACTTAGGTCATCTCTTTGTGTAGATAATAAAATCTATTGGAATTTCCTTTTGGACAGAAGTTATGGATCTCATAAGACAAAATGGTAGTGATTGCACTTAATTCTCTCCACCCAGTTACCCAGACAAAAATACGGTAAGTGTTTCTTTATCAGCGTATATAGAAATTTTGAGTCTTGGTTGGGTTCTGAAGTTTAAATAGGTGTTTATTCTGTTTTATCCTGTAAGCAACATCTCTTAGTGGAGAGAGTCTGAACTTAAGACAAACCTGGGCTGAAATGACCACGTGACCGTAAGCAAATTAACTCACCCTCTCTGAGCCTATTTTCTCATTTGTAAAAGGGCCTTACTTACCCTTATCTCAGTAAGTTGTTGTGAGGACAAATGTGGAAATATTTATTAATAATAATAATAATAATAATAGTGCTTGGTGCCAGGTACTCTTTAAAGCACTTGACACATTACCCATTTATCTTCACACCAACCCTGTGAAGTGGATACTGTTATTTTTCCTGTTGTATAGATGTGAGAACTAAAGCACAGAAAGTTAAGTGACTTGCCCAAGTCACAAAAATAGTAAGCATTAGGGTTGTAACTCTAATGCAGAGCGTCTAGCTCCAGAGTCCTTGCTCTGAATCACCATGCTATGTTGTCTTTCAGAGCCCGGCAGGTCGGAGGTGTTTGATAAATGCTTGTCATATCTGGAATCTTTCAGCTCAGGTGTATAAAGGGGGCATACTCATGCCCACCGAGGAGCAGTGGCACTGTAGATGGTATTCCTAGCCTACTCTTCTTGATCACCAGGTACTTGTCTAAGGGAAGCCACATTGCTGGATAGAAGAAAGAGCACCTCTGACCCAAGACTATCTGGGATCATCATGTCACTGAGGAATCTTTAAATATGCTATTTCTAAATTTCAAAGCTAGTTTGAGCTATATTTACAGCATTTAGCATATGAAAAATCATTGGGAAAGTGGGCTTTTAAGTGGAACGGTTGTGTAATGGAATATTTCACGTTCCGGTTCAGCCATAAAGCTCAGGGCTGATAAACAAAGCATCTGAAGCCAAATGGCTCCTCATCTGACCCCAATTAAAATAAAGATTTCATTCCATTCTGTCCTGACAGAGAGGAACATATTGTTGCCTTTAAGGGAGTTTGGTTTAGTTAATGAAAGAATTTTATTTCATTTTTTCCCCCCCAAATACAATATCTAATTAAATAAAATTCAGTTTGTTAGAACTTCTGGTAGGGATATGTTAACTCTTTTAAGGCCGTGTTGCCTACGTGCCTCAAGATGTAGAGGGTACTTGTAAATCCCATTTCACACTTTATTGTTTAAAGAAGAAATAAGCTCAAGTCATCTTAAAGACAAACATCTTCTTCAAGGCGTATCTGTTGATCCATCCATCACAGCAACCTGTGTATGTAGGTAGCGTGGATTCTGTATAAAATATCACGTATTTACATAAAGCCCTGTTTCCTAGAAGCATTTGTACTTGTACATATTGTAATTTATCAATCACCATAGATCTGTCCATATAGAATATCTCACACAAGGAGCTGTAGCTGCTAAAATATGTTAGGTAACATAAGTTGGATATTGATGCCAAGTTATCACGGAGTTCCTTTGGAGTTATCTTGAAGAAATATGCGACTGTCTAAAGAATTCATCATTTAACATTAAGAGTGAACACCAGCCAACTCTTTTGGGAGGTGGGGGGGGGGGGTTCTTGTGTCATGCTGTCACTGCTTTTTTGTAGCCTTTTCTGTACATGCCACGGCTCCTCATGACTGTTGAGTTCATAATTACCAAGCAGAACATTTTGGTGTCATTGTGGAGAAGTTCTCTTCCGCCCAGTGAGGCATGAGGAGGCGGCTGGCTTGCAGGACCCTGATCGGTCACCTCCACACCTCTGAGGACTCGCCATTGTAGTGCGGGAAGCTGCAGGGAAAGGTGGCCTGAGCATCCGGGCACCTGCCCCCGGGCAAGCCCCTCCCTTCTCTGGGCTTCAGGTTCTTCGTCTTTAAAATGACTGAGCAGGGTCCGTGGCTCTCTGAACGCCCCTTGGCTCTGCCCTGCTCGGATTCTGCATTCAGTAGAGCAGAAAGTACATGGTGCTTTTAAATCCACTAAGAATTTATAGTCAGATGCTAAGGATTTATGGTCTGAGAAATAAAAAGTCTTTAAGACTATAAAACCTAAGGCATTTAAACCACATTAAAAAAAAAAATTCTGTGAGTTTGCATGCAGTGGTTCCTTCTCACATGCAGGGAACACTGACTCAGCGTAACGAGCACCTGTCCTCCACAGGCCCGATGCCAAGTGTACAGAGACATACTATTCATGGCCCTGCCTTCCAGGAGCTTATCTCCTGGGCAGAGGGCAGGGAGGCGAAAAGCAAGTAAAGAGGTCAGCCCTTTATTAAAATTGTACTCTGGGGGCAGGGGTCACAGAGGAGAGCATGTTTTGGCTGGACTCTGAAAGGTGAGTGCATTCACCAGTTGGAGAAGGAAAAATAAGGAGAGACACACGGGAATGAGGGAGGCAACATACAGGGGCAAAGCAATGAGTTCTGCACTATTGGAACCTGGGGATGGGCTGAGTGAGGAATAAAACTAGAAAAGAAAGCTTGTGAAAAATCTTAGACTCTTACAAGTCGCAGTGTAAGGTGTGTGTCCCGTGTTTTTCCAACTGGCAGTAGTGGGTGTTCTTTGAATATGTAGGGTTCTGTGGCCAAGGGATTCTGGGAATACAGTTGAATTGGTTCCCCTCTTAGAAGTACACAGTGTACGATAAATGCTCTGCGTACACCTCAGCAATTATCTGTACCAAACTTGATTGAACCCAGTATTTCTCAAACTTTTGACCATTGAACCTCCTGAGGCAGAAGACCTATTGATACTGTGGGACCAACTTTAGGACAGAGAGCTTGAGATGAGGAGCTCCACTGGAAAGCAGTGGTGCATGGAAATACAAGATCCAATCCGCATTTTAGAAAGATCATTCTGGCCTGGAGGAGGAACGGGAGCTGGGGGAGGCAGGGAGAATGTCACCAGTGCCAGAAAGGTAATTAGACACCTGGTTACACTTGGAGCTGTTAGAGGTGCCTTTCCAGGAGAAACCGCCCCCCCACCCCCCCTCCACCCCGACTACAATCCACACCTTCACGCGCATATCTGAGCCTTGAGGGAGTCCTACAAATGGGCTCTCCAGATGCTGACATTGAAAGTCATCTCTGGCAGCCTTTCCAGAGCTCACAGATGACATTGGTGGCCAACCCAGGAATGAGCTTGGTGATAGCAGGTTGAGAGCAGGAGATGAAGACAGATGCTGAGGGCCCACTGTGTGCGGGGACTTGCTAGGTACTTTTACATTCACTCCCAACTATTCCTCAAAACCACCTAAAGGCACTGATGTTGTGCCACTTTGATGTGTAAGGAGAAAGAGGCCTAGAGAGGGTGGTTGACTCTCCCAGTGTTACATGGCTGATAGGGATCTGACTGACTCCTAAGCCCATGGCCTTTACCACTGAGCTGTCCTACCTGCCCCAGATAGCCTCCCTTTAAAAGTACTGACCATTTGCCAGGCCTTGTGCAAAGCACTGTGCATTCTTGAACGTACTCTGCCCAGCAGCCTTATAAGGTGAGTGGTATCCCTGCCTCACCCATGGGCAAACTAAGGCTTTGTTAAGTAGCCAGGGTCATAGCTGGACATTGTAAAGCCAGGAATTGAACTTCAGTCTGGCTGCTCACTACTCCCCCTAAATAATTCTGAGGAGGAGGTTCAAGAAATTGCTCAGAAATGTTTCTCTATAGAAATACTAGGAAATTAGTGGGCTTTATTTTTGGCACAATACTCCAGCTCTGGGCTGAGTTGAGCCCAATGGTTCGATCCTTGCCTTGTTGTTGGCCATGCAAAACTCAGATTTCTGAGTGAAGAGGTTATTGCAATAAATTCATCATGTGTCCTCAAGCCCCGACTCTAGTCCTTTCACTGAGCTCAGAGCTGAAGGTTCAGGCTTGAGCGGAACGCTGTCTTGGCTCTCACTGTCGAGTGGGATACCCATATGGAGAGCTCTCAATGCAGCGTGTTAAGTGCAATTACCAAAACCTGTTGAAGTAACCCAGAAGAAGGGGAAATTAACTCTATTTGAGAAATTAGTGCAGGTTTCACAGGAGGTGTGTCTGCAGTGGGTTTTAAAGGATAAATAGGAGTTCGCCAAACGAGAAGGGAAAATGTCTGAGCTTATTTTTCTCTCTTGGATTGAATGTTGATGATCCACTTAAGAACAGTAGCAGAATTCATATAGAACTTAAAATTAGTGCTCTTGTTGCCTTGATTTGCTTTTAAGAAAAATCTAATCCCACCCTGTCTGCCAAGCTGACATGATTAGAATCCTGAGATGTGGTGACCCGTGGAGGCCTTTTACGTCTGTCTTCTCTGAGCAGCATTAAAAATGTTTGTTTACTTAGAGACCATGGTGTATCCAGGTGACATGCTTCATTTAAAATCATTCAAATGATGAAACCTGGAAAAAAATAAGCAAATTATTAGACTTTCAGCTTTTTAATTAAACCCGCCCGCCCTCCTCCCCCCGTGTAGGCTGACTGGCTGGAATGAGCCCAGTTGTGAAGGAATTGCACGCTCCCTTGCTCACCGATTCATTCGTCGGTGGCAGGATACTTACTCTGTGCTGGGCTCTGAGGGTACGAAGAGGGAGGACACAGGTCCTGCTTGCCAAGTGCTCACAGATGAGTAGAGGAATCAGAGGTGTTTGATGTGGGCAAGGAGTGCTCTGGGAGCAGCAGAGCCAAAGGAGAGGTTGCTTTAGCAGCACTTTCCCAAAGAGGTGCTGAGCCGAGCCTCGAAGGATGGATTACCACCATTGCCATGAACCTATAAGCAAGAAGAGGTGGTGGGGAAGCATGTGGGCTCTAGAGGCAAGCTGCAGGGTCCCCACACCAGTTCCGAGTGTCCTTGGCAAGTCCTTAATTTCTCTGTCCATTGTCTCCTCATCTCTAAGATGTGAATCAATAATAGGCGCTCCCTCTTGGGGTTGTTGTGACCATTAACTGAGCCATTATTTGTACAGAGATTAGAAGACTGCCTAGTGCATTTGTGAGGGCAGTAAACATCCATTGCCTTGTACCAGACACCAGATTATAGTACTTCAGCTCCTCCCCACAAGCCTTTATGGTATGTGGTTTTATACCCATAATTCAGACGAGGAAACCAAGTGTTGAAAGTACCTAGTGATTTACGTAAAGCCACACATTTAGTACGTGACGGAGCCACGAGCTGCACGCCAGCCTCCCGGGCCCCAAAGCCCCGGCCGCCTCCATCACACCCGTACTCACATCTTTACTGTGCCCCTTCTTCCAAGCTCTGGGATTTTTTGAACAGTGTTTTTGCTTTAATGGTAGTTAAAGCTTTTTTCATAAGAGAAAAATTTTTGACCTATGTAAAGTATGGTATACGGAGAAAAGATGGGCTTAGAACAAGAAAGACCTGAGTTTCAAATCCCAGCCCCGCTTCTGCCCAGCACCCTGGTGATCTCGGGCAAGCTCTGCCCTTGACCAGTGCACTGGTGACCTTCCACCAGTTACCTTCCTTCCTGAGCCCCCTCAGTAAAACAGGGATACTAATTCCTACCTCACAGGAATGGTCATGGAGGCGAATGAGAGAAGTGTGTAAAGCTAGTATGTGCCAAGTGCACAGAGTAAGGACTCTGTGAATGTCAAGTGTCCCTTCGTCTTTCCCCACCCTTCCGTGATGTAAAATCTCTTCTTTAAATTAGAATTCCCCAGCAGTTATTTCAGCCAAGACTCTACATATTTAAACCATCTCTTAGTTGTCCACATGTAAATTCTTCTACTGGAAGTGTCTTTCTGACCTGAACCCTAAAATTGCGCGCATCTCTTTTCAGAGCCCGTACACGCCTGCGTCCGCTCTTCGGGCTCCTTTGCACAGTGATTACAAACTTTCCCTCTCCTCGAGTGGAGTCTGGCTTGAGGGGGCAACTGCCACTTTTGTGGTTCTGCTTGTAAAATCAGTGTCCCGTTTCCCAAGGTTTGGGACGTAACTTGAGGAGTAGGAGTTGTGTTTTGTTTTGTTTTTTTAGTTGGGAGGGAGATGGGTCTATGGAAATCTCACAACAGCCAGTATTTATATGGCGAGCCACAGAAGCTGGATTTGGCACACTCAGTTTTGACCATGGGAGTCATACCCGTAGGTCCTCTTCTAGAGAAGCAAGGAAGCAGTTCACATCAAGAGCCTCAAAAACGTTCATGCTCTGTTGGATTCAGCAAGCTTTTCCTGAGTCACTGCCACGTGCCAAGCCCAGCGTTAGGCAGTCGTTCCTCGGCTCTGGGCTGCACACTGTCAAGTAAGGGAAGTTAGCCGCGGGAGCAGACGCTTCCCAAGCAGTATGGGTAGGTGCTGTGATAAAGGGAAGCCCGGGAGCCGTGGAGTCCCACAGAAAGCCTGCCAAACCCAGCCCGAGAAAGGCATGTGGGGGCTCAGTGTTGAATGTTGTCACCCCAGGAAAATTTGTAAGGGGACCTGTCATGGAGGAGCGCTGTCCTGGTGGCCGTGTAGCTAGAATGAACCAGAAGAGGTGGGGGAGTGGTGGGAGACTGCACGGGACAAGCAAACAGGGTCCAGATCCCGGGAAACCAAGGAAGGCACATTCTGGTCCTCAACCCAAAATGAATTTGATTTCAGCACAGCCCCACCAAAACGGTTCCCACCAGGGGCACCAACAATATGTAGACTGCAGTTTTATATCTCTACGTGCCCCAGCACAGGAATAACAATGTTCTAGTAGCAGCTTCTAATTAAATTTTATCATGGTCCTGAATGCACCGCTGACCTGCGCACTCTTCCAGGTGGGTCTGATTCATAGGACATTTGTGCAGTTCTGCAATTTTGAAGAGGTATTTGTTCTCGTTTTTTTGCCTCCGCGGTCCGGCAGAAGTTCTAATTTGTATAAGGCGGTTTGGGTAATTAACGAAGTGTGTTCTGTGGAGTGAGGCAGGAAAACTCAGAACGGGGCCGTCTTGCTCTGTGTACTTATGTGCTTAGTTGTAAATACCAGTGAAATCCTTAAAATGAAGAGCTGTTTGTGTTAAAAATAAAAAAAGAACCCACGCCAAACATGTCCCGTTCAAAATCACTTGATGAAGCTGAATTTTTTGAACTCTGACTAGTACTTAATTTTAGCTACTTTTTTGTTTAAAGCACCAGGGAAAGCAGTGAGGCTTTCAGATCTTTGAATTTCCTTTTTTGGAAGAGATGACAGTGCTCCTCTAAAGTTTGTTTCTTACCTTTCCACCTTTGAACAATTGATTTTGATTAGAAACATTACACCCAGCATTTACTTTGACATCCCTGAGTACAAACAGTCATTTTAATGGTTTTTTTAAAAACAAAATCATGACAGGGACATCAATCCTTTGCCTGGTGTATGAAGGCCTGGTATATTAATTGGCTGTCAGATTCTGAAGAAATAATGGATTAATGTGCTTGATCGTAACGCTGTGTTCAGAGACTGAAGTTTGATCCTGATGTCCCCAGTCTCTCTGCTTAATGCAATTACAGATATGCATTCAGGACATTTGAGTGGATTGCATTTCATTAATATGATTTGAGCGGACAACATTAGGCTGCTGTCGGGTCCTCTCTGACAGCTAATTACTAGAGTGAAGCGTGTATACCGCTAAGGAACAATGGTGCCCTTATTGGGGCCATTAAAACAATAGAAAAATAGTGCTTTAAAACACTCGGGAGAGTTACTTTCTGTACTTGTCATGGGCCATGAAGATCACTCAGAGGGGGATGTGAGGAAGAAAGAGATGGACAAACACTGGCGGAGTCTATAAGAACAGGACTCTTGTCTTTGAAAGAATCCTAAATTCTAGCCAATAGGTGAGGTCCTTCTAAAGGAATGGGGGATCGCTTGCTCAGTATTGATCTGGGGGTTCTTTCAGGAAGTATCATGATCTCTGACCACGAAACCCTGATTATTTTGCCCCCTCCCCACCTACCCCACTCCCAGAGGTCTTTCATACTGGAGAAAGTGGCAATTTGGAACATCCGTGGTTTAATTACATTTTTCCTTTGAGGAGAAAAAGTGGCCTTTGTCTTGTGTTATAACTGGGCCATATGGGCCATTTGAGTGTCTACCCATGGAGGGAAGAGGTGTAGGGTATTAATGAAAGTTCGCCATCCCGGGGGTATTTCCAGGTCCCAAAAATGCGCCCCCCCGCCCCCCGCCCAGTCTTAGGAAGACCGTGCATTCAAGAAGCATTCATCTGACTCCCGTTGTGTATCTAGCACGGCTGGTAATGTGATAAAAAGATGAATAAGGTGGGGCACCTGGATAGCTCAGTCAGTTGAGCATCCGACTCTTGATTTCAGCTCAGGTCATGATCTTGGGGTCGTGGGATGGAGCCCCATGTCGGTCCATGCTCAGCAGGGAGTCTGCTCAAGATTCTCTCTCTCTCTCTCTCTGCCTCTTCCCCAACTCACGCATGCACACTATCTCTCTCTCTCTCAAATAAATAAGTCCTTAAAAAAAAAAGATACGAATAAGGTACAACCTCTTGTTCCAGAGCTCCTCAAGTCCTCTGAGGGACAGACATTTAAAAAAAAAAAAAATGCATTTGCAACCATGTGGATGGAACTAGAGTGTATTATGCTAAGCAAAGTAAGTCAATCAGAGAAAGACAATTATATGATCTCACTCATATGTGGAATTTAAGAAACAAAACAGGGATCATAGGGGAAGGGAGGGAAAAATAAAATAAATCAGAGAGGGAGACAAACCATAAGAAACTCTTAATCATGGGAACCAACCTGAGGGTTGCTGGAGGGAGGGGGTGGGGGTGGGGTAACTGGGTGACGGGCATTGAGGAGGGCACGTGATGTGATGAGCACTGGGTGTTATATACAACTGATGAATCACTGAACTCTACCTCTGAAACTAATAATACACTATATGTTAATTGAATTTAAATAAAATTAATTTTTAAAAAAAAAAATGCACAAGACAGTGCTGGATTGGAACAGATGGATGTATAAGAGAAATATAGAGAAGGGAAGCCTGAAGCCTTCTCAGAAGAGAAGGTAACATATGAGGCTGATCTTAAAAGATGAGTAGGAGTTTGCTGCCAAGTTAGGAGGTGAGCTGGGCCTCTGTGCAGAGGCTAGGAAATGGGGCGGTTGGACTGTGTGTCCTTAACAGGGAGGAACTGGCTTAATGACCCATCTGGGACCAAGCTGGAATAGAATTCTTAGCTGCACTCTTGAGGGTGTGTTCTGCAGCCTTGAGCCACCTTTGGCCAATGCTCCCCAGAGGCTATGGAAAAATCTCAAACTCAGTATCAGGGTCTGGATTCTAACCCTAGATTTAGTCCCTAAAAGCCACATAAATCCCCCAAGTTTTCTCATCTACGAAATCAAGGTAGCACCCACCCTGCCAGCCTTGTGGTGGAGCAGGTTTGGTTTAAGAGGATGAAGTTGTTATATATGCCCGGGCTCCCCTGGCAGCTGTGAGCGTCAGAATCCAGAGTTCAACTCAAGTTAGGCCAACTTCGGGGCCTATACGCCACACTGCTCCAGGTTCCTTTGGAGAACCAGTGTAAAAAGTTGGGATTATTAGCTAAGTGGCGAGCCCTGGGGGATTCCGCCTCATCTTCAGAACCTCCTTTAGCAAGACAAGGTGACAGGAAAATTCCCGCCACTGAAGCAGCCGTCAGTTGACAGACACTCAGATGCACCCTGCCTCTCTACCAGGAAATGTGAGGGGCCTCTGGCCACCTACCCATTCTTTATCCCCAGGATGTCGCAGCGCCGGTGGAGGGCATTTCCCCAGAAGCCATGGCAGACTGTTCTTAGAGTCCTAGAGACAGATCATCACCCCCCCTTCCCCCCTAAATGACTGCTTTTTATCTGAACTGCCATTAGGAGAGAGAGCCACAAGCTGTCGGTGAAGTGTGGTGGTACAAGCTGTCACCCTCTGTCTCCTCCGTCGTTGACACCCCGTCCGCTCTCACCTGTAAGCTCCTCGGCCCCCAGCAGCAGTTCTCAGATGCCCCAAAGGCAGAGCGGCTGACTTTGACCCCCGGAAATCCGATCCCTGGCCAAGCTCTTTAATTTCTTTAGGCGTGCATACCCCAGTTAGAAACGCCAGGCCAGATGGTACCGTTTAGGGCACAGGCTGTGATTGCTCATCTCTGTTCTCTAGCTCCTGGCCTAGGAGGGCACTCCAGGAAACTCTTGGCTGAAGGAGTGTCTGGAACCTGAGAGAGTTGCTGGTGTGGCGGCGCCCCTCCCTGGGTCACCCCCATCTGCCGTATTGGCAGTTAGCAGCCCTCGGTTTTCATTCTGACCAGTGAGTCCCCTCTCCTCTTCCGCTCTCCATATCCTGAATGATCGCTAGGACAAGAGGAACCGGGTTTAAGTAGAGTCGCAGGGAAAGGAGGCGGGGATGACAAGGCCTGCCCTGCCTCCCTCGAGGCTCGAGTTCCACCACCTCGGGGAGTGTGAGCTTCCTGAGGACAGGGCTGGAGTGCCTCAGTCATCACACCCGGTACCGGGACAGTGGTCCAGGGGTGCAGGGCCAGCTCTTGGGACGGGCCTGGGGGTCACGGCCCTGCCTGGGAAGGACGCTCTGCTCGCCCGAAGCCTGTCACAGAATGTTGGACACGTCTTCTGCCTCATCAGGGGTTCCTCAGGTGGAAGCCACATGTGCCATCATTCCCCAGGAGCCTCACCGGGTGAGCTCAGAAGCCCCCGCTTTCTTCTCTGAATTGTATTTGCTAATTTCTCCATGGGAAACACAGCCCTGCCAAGACCTGTTTCCCTCCTATTACCTGGCTGGCATTTTTCTAATGGTTTCCTTCCTAATGATCCTCCAACAAAGAGACGATGGCGGAGGGTAATGCATCACTCCTGCCTCTCACTCCCTGGTCATTCTTGCTAACAGGCTTAGCCGCGCTTCGCAGTCATTATCACATGTCTCACTGTCTTTGGGATGCAGAGATGATTTGCCAGCTCCATAATGCTTCATTTTTACTAAAATGAAGGCAGGGCAAAAAAAAAAAAAAAAAAAGATTCTTATAATAAGTGTACACTCACTCCCGACAGATCTGATCTTAAAACCCTCCTGCGTCCCCTAGTCCATACAGGATAGTGTCTCCACTCCTTGGCCAGGCAGCCAAGATCTTCACGATCTGGTCAGGGATCTCTTTTGACTTCACAGACTCTTCTCGTCACCCTCAGGCCCCTTGTGGAGACACTTGTCCCCAGGGGCCCCAGCTATTCCTCTCTGTGTTCCTGCTCATCTCTCTGCCCGAGACGCCTTCTGGGGTCTGCCAAACGAGACTGTCAAAGCTCAGTACAAGCGCCACCACCCTGTGTTCCTCTGGGACACTTTTCCGGATAGCCCAGGTGGGATCAGCACCTTCTTTCTGGCCTCCTTTATACCCAGGCAAGCCTTTACCTACCACCGAAGCCCTTCTGTGCTTATTCATGAGCCGATCTCTCCTGGGAGGCTGCCAGCTCCTCAGTGACAGGAGCCCCATCCAAGTCCTTGGTGGCCTCTGGTGCCCAGCACAGAGCCTGACACACCGTTTAGGGCACAGGCTGTGATTGCTCATCTCTGTTCTCTAGCTCCTGGCCTAGGAGGGCACTCCAGGAAACTCTTGGCTGAAGGAGTGTCTGGAACCTGAGAGAGTTGCTGGTGTGGCGGCGCCCCTCCCTGGGTCACCCCCATCTGCCGTATGAACATCTGAGAAAGGAAAGGAAGTCCTTCCCCAAGAGACCTTCCAGGCTCCCCCAAGTGAGATTTGTCTCTGTCTACCTCTGCTACTCCAAAGGAGCTCCTTGAAAGCCCTCTACTTCTGCGAGTTTTCTTTTTATTAGTTTCGTGTACCTCTCCCACTAGGTTGTGAGATCCAGCACCCAGGTCAGAGAGAGCCACTGGCTGAATAGTGAGCTCCCCCAAATCTGGGGTCACAGAGGAACAGGTTGAAGGATGGGGTAGGAGATAAGGAGCTGAGTCTGGAACATGTTACTGTTGAGATATTTGTGGCACATTCAGGCAGAGATGACCAGTGGATAGTGAGACAGTCAAAGCAGGGCTCTGGGCTTCCCAGGATCTTTGATGGGCCGGAGGCCCCACTAGCCTTGAAATTCATTTTAAATGATGTACCCCTTGGAAGAGCAGTTTTTCTTTTTAAAATTTATTTATTTGTTTGTTTGTTTATTTCTTATTTGACAGCGAGAGAGTGCACAAGCAGGCAGAACGTCAGGCAGAGGCAGAGGGAGAAGCAGGCTCCCCGCTGAGCAGAGAGCCCGACATGAGGCTCGATCCCAGGACCCCGAGATCATGACCAGAGCCAAAGGCAGACGCTTAACTGACCTGACTCAGCCACCCAGGCGCCACTAAAGATTTATTTATTTATTTTAGAGCAACAGACACAGCAGCAGGGAGGGGCAGAGGGAGAGGGAGAAAGAGTCTTAAGAAGACTCCATGCTGAGTGCAGAGCCCAACACGGGGCTCGATCTCATGAGCGTGAGATTATGACCTGAGCTGAAACCAAGAGTCGGATGCTTAAGTGACTAAGCCACCCAGGTGCCCCTAGTCTTGAAATCCATAAGGGCAAGTGGAAGTGTTCTTTTTCCATGAGCTGGCAAGAGGTGCACTCACAGAGTCTTAAGTGGGGAGGCCTCAAAGACCCTTCTTATAGTACTTCCTGCTCACTCCAGTCAGCCGAGAGCCAGCAAGTTGACACCATTACTCAAGGAATGTTCACTGCAGACGCTCACTTACAAGCTCTTTGAGGGCTGGGACTGTACAAAGCCAGGCCCTACAATCCCTGCTTCTCACAACCAGAATTACACAGGCAGCCTGTGAGGGTCGGCCAGAATAGGCCTGTCCCCTCCCAAGAAGACTACTTGAAGAAGAAAACATCTTTGGATGTGTACATTCTGGTTTGTCGGCTAGGCAGTCCTTTTACTTCATGGTCCTATTTAGTGTCTCCAAGCTTTGAATCGCAGAGTTGATAGGGAACTTCGATGCATATGTCCTCTTTTGTAGGTCAGTTGGCTTCTGCTTACACACCTCTGATGGTCAGGGAAATTCACTCTTAAAGAGCCAAAACCTTACTACAATTTTCATCCCCTAGCCCTAGTTGTATGCTTGGTAGTCCCATAGTGCTAGAATCATTTATGACTTTTCTACTGGTACTAGAACACAGTCCTTCAGCTAGCCTTTGGAGGGCTACAGTTTGTCACTGTCCCGCCTCAGATGTCTAAAACACCAGATACTCTGGATGGGGTCTGATGAGTACAGAACTTAGTTGACCTGCCCTCCCCCCTTACATTAGCCATACAATGTCCAACAATGGCCTCTGAGCACTTGAAATGTGGCTAATCCAGGTGGAGAGGTGCCGTAAGGGTAAAACATACACCAGATTTCTAAGACTTAGCATGAGCCAAAGAATGTAAAACTCAATAATTTCCTGTATAGATTACAGGTTAAAATTGTAATTTTTGTGTACATCGGGTAAAATATCATACATTAGAATTTCCCATGTTTCTTGTTTATTTTCAAATGTGCTACTAGTAAACTTAAAATTACATATGGGACTCACGTTATTGTTCCATTTTAGACTCTGCTGCACTTGACTGCAACTTGAGATTTTCTACTTATGTGAATATAGCGGGTTGCATTATTCTTTTTTTGAACTGTATCACACTGTTGGCCATTGCTGAACCTGTACTGAACATAAAATTTTGCCTCTTTTACATCTACCATATAAATTGCTTTTAAAACAGGTCAGCCTTGACTAGTACATCTAGAGTTGATTTTTTTGAACCTAAGTGTAAGAATTTACATTTGTCCCAAATACATCTCAACTTGTTAGTTTCAGCCCATTGTTCCAGTCTCCTGAGAGTTTTTTTTAATCCTTGCTGTCACCAGCTCCTTTACAGATCTGATCAGCATTTTCTATGTTTCTAAGTCGCTATCGATGATGTTGGTTGAGCTCAGAACAAAGTAGAGAGTTCTACTGCACACCAAGCACATTGGCCAGCAGTTTTAACACCAACTACAAACCCATTATTCAGTTGTGCTTGTTCAGCCCATGTTTTTCCATTTTGCCCACATGGAGACTGAGTTTTTCCAGATGTCTCACGAACACCATCCTGTGTTATATCTAAAGCAGCCTCCTCTTCTCCTATCCAGTCTCACCCCCAAGCTGACTTACCACCCAAACAAACAAAAAATATGGTGTGACTTCTGGTTTTAGACACCAGATGGATGGACTCATTTTCACTAAAGTGTTAATGACTGGTAGGGTCTGAACTTCACCTTAGTATTAAAAAACAAAACAAAACAAAACATGATTTAACTGGGGCCTTTAGTACCACAGGCAGATGGAGAACTTTATTTGGAGCTCATGTCACTAAGGCAGAGTCAAAAGGGAAGAAGTCTTGGGACTTAGTTGAGGAGGGATAAGGGGCCTTGCCCGGCCCCCTCAAGTCTTTCCTATAGTCGATATGATCTAGCAAGTGCCGGGATTCGTACATGGGAGCATCTCCTTTGTATACCCACTGCTGTGCTGGTTGTGCACGTCTACCCACTCTCTTAATCCCCTTTAGTCCTTGTAATTTCTGGAACTAGGAATTGAACCTCTGACTTCAGATCACGTGCTTTTGGCATGCCCTTCATCTGTGGTCTCAGACCCAGACCCCTCCTTTCTAGCTAGGTGTGTAGTTTTGGTTCTCTTCTGCAGCTATGCATGTACAGAGTGTGTGTCTGTGTGTGTGT
>NW_022589724.1:22224009-22316460 GCF_004348235.1 Phoca vitulina | reverse complement strand
TGTGTGTGTGTGTCTGTCTGTGTGTGTGTGTGTGTGTGGCAGAAGGAACAGAAAGATATTCTCTCAGCTGGCATAGGGCAGAGGGAAAATCTTTTTCCCCTTTCTACCTTTAAAGCCTTCACTATAGGAAATGTTTCGAGTGTGGGAGACCAGAGGGGAGCATTTTCAGACCCCCTGCCTGGCCGAATTGTAAGCATGAGCTGTTTTTCCTGGGTGGCTCGGCAGGCTCTTTCTCCCTTTCTTTGGGGCTGATAGAAGGCGGCAGGCACCACACGAAGGTGCCTGTTTTCAAGTGCACTGCATGAGGGATACTGACTTTACTTTATGAAGCATCCCCGCCCCCGCCCAAGAGGACAGAGCTTACTTTGTGTAATGTTAACATCTTGCTGTAATACTGCCTCTTTAAGAGAACTACAGCCTCTGCTTTACAGATTTTTGAGGTTCCTGCCAAGAGGGTCACTAGCCCAGCACCATCAGGTGGCAAGGCCTTTCAGGGACCACAGGGAGGGTTTCTCACAGAACTGAAACTGCGGCGGGGTGGGGATGATCCCTTGGCCACAAAATTAATAGAGGATGGAGAGCCTATGGATATCTTGCCCATCAAGAAGAGAATGATTTCTTGAGTTGGACCAACCAATTCTGGTCCACTCTTCCAACTGCTGCAAACCAGACTCCTTCGTTGGGGTCTGTCTTGCAGGATGTGGTGTCCTTTGCATTTAGAATTAGCTGGATGTAATGAATTCTGGGTTTTACATATTTATTACCATTGTCCGTGCTCCCTCTGGTCTTGTAACCACTTCTACTACCCAGCCTGACTCCCTCCAGGGAGAACAAGAGGGAGGCTCAGAGGTGCTGGCAGTCACGGAGGCAGCTGAGGGAGGGGAAGCTCTAACCGGCTTACAGTTGAACAAGCAGGGTTCAAATCACAACTCCATCATCCATTTATCTCCTCCAGCAAACATTCATTGCAGCCCTGCCCTGGGCCAAGCCCTGTGCTACTGGATAGAATGTGGAGATGAATGAAAACCAGTCTCTGCCTGGAGATCTTGTCTAATGGTAGAGGCCCACCTGCCGGATGGAGGCTTTAGTTCACATGGGAGACAACACTTGAGCTGGGCCTTGAGGGAGGAGGAGGGGGCATTTGCCAAGCAATGTGATAGAAAGCTACTTATTTAGGGGGGCCTGGTGGCTCAGTCAGTTGAGCATCCAACTCTTGGTTTTGGCTCAGGTCATGATCTCAGGGTCCTGGGATCAAGCTCTGCACTTGGCACGCCCCTTCCCCCGTTCTATGCATGCACGCTCTCTCTTCAAATAAATAAATAAATAAAATCTTTTAAAAAAGCAACTTCTTTAACACTCTTCGAGTCTCATTGTCTTCATCTGTAAAAAGGGGGTTGGAATCAATCCATTAAAACTTAAAGCCTGCAGACGTGTCAGCATCCCCTTTCAGAGTGCTTCATACTGTTCACTGGAGCAGGTCTTTTGTTCCCCTTCCCCCCCCCTTATCCCAATTATTTTAAAGCTTTTGGTCTTATAGGACATTGTATATATTTATGTTTTTGTGATTTTTGTTGTTCAGACCAAGAAAATGGTGGAAAATATTCTAAGTGATCTCAGAAGAAAACCTTTGAGAAATTAACAGAGGCCTTTATAAGGAGGATGTGGGGCCAGAAAGAGTCCACAAGGACAAGTGCATCCAGGAGAGTAATTTGGGACCCACAGGCATTGATCTGAAAGCGGCTTTGGGTCCTGCCATGTCTTTGTTCACCTCGTATCAAGAACTATAACTTGGACTCATAACTAAAAGACAGGAGGGGGAGAAATGAGTATGGAGACTGTTCTAGTTAGGATGGTAGCAGCAGTGATATTGGGGAGGAAAAAAAAAAAAAACAACAGACCTGCAGGCTGACTGAAATGACCCTAGACTTGATTAAACCCTGGCTTGGCCTCTCTTGGTTGTCGATGGTAGAAGCCCAACGTAACTTGAGCAGAAAAGGCAGGAGGGAGAATTTCTTGGCTCATATAACTGAGAAATCCAAGGCTTCTCCTGCTCCAGGCAGGACTGGATTCAGGAGCTCAAGTGATGTTGGCTAGTCTCTCACTGACCACTGTTTGGCTTTTCTTGTCTTTGCCCTTCAGTTACTACTTTCAAACATTCTCTTGCTTTGGGATAGAAGCATAAGGAGGGTCTGTGTGGTCCTTAGAGCTTGAAGTGAGGCATGCACATTCACAGGAGACTGCTTGGCCTAGCCTGGCCACATCTGGGCCCCCCTGAACCAATCACTGTGACCAAAGGATGGGGTCCTCTGGTTGGTCAAGCCAGGGTCACATGCACACCCATTGGCTGGGTGCAGGTTAGCAAGATCAGCCCCAGTGGGAAAAGGGAATGTTGCTACTTTCCATTCACATTGGATTGGAGGAGACAAACGAAGGATCGAGTAATCCCAATAGTGGGTCAGTGGGTCAGTGGTGGGGTGGGGGGACTACAGAAAATTGGAGGATTGAAGGTGCTGTCCTCAATCAGTGAGGAGGGCCTCACTGCAGTGCTCATGTTGGAGCTGAGGCTCCAAGGACAAGGAGGACATCACCAGCAAACTGATCCTCAGGGTTGGTTAGCTGGACACTTCGGGCTCAGCTGTAGTAACGTTCTGAGAGCTCCTTGGCCATGGCTGCAGGTGTAGAAGATCAGAGGGGTGTGCTGTGCAGAGTGGGTCTCATGGGGGAGACAGGTTGCCAAGCTGCTTCCTTCCCTGCCTCCCAGAAGTCTCTGAGGGCATGTTGCTGAGATAGATGGAAAGCCTCCTGGGCAGGCTGGTGGCAGGGCCCAAAGCCACGGTGAGTGAGCTCTGTAAACAGTGCAGACACTCCCCGGCGCCAGCATCCGAGAGCCCAGTTTTCCAGGTGCAAATCTCTGCTCCCTAGCCTTGCCCAAGGAGGCCTTGCCCTTTGGCTAACTCAAGCCCAGGGTGGGGGCTGTCCTGGAATTATTTTCCCCCTTTCCTGATGATCCACCCCTCTCTCCTTTTACTGAAATTTTAAATGCATGATAATTATAAGTGAACTCCTTTTACAAATGATTTGGCTTTTTTTTTTTTTTTTTTTTTTTGAAAATGCTCTTGAGCCCATGATTTTATTATGCTCCTTTTACAGAGGAGGAAATTAGGGTTCGGTTGTGACTTGACCAAAGCCACAGAGCTGAGAAAAAAGTGGCAGCACCCAAATCCATCCATCTGTTCTTTCCCACCACCCTCCACGCATCCAGTGTATGGATGAAACCTTGGGATGCCTGTCACGAAGATGCCAGGGGGAATCATCCCCCTCTCCACAGGTCACTGAGCTCCCAGGCCAAGGAGAAGATGGATCCAGAAAGAGAAATCTGCCCAGTGCCAGCTAAAGATTAGTGGTGGCTAGAAAATCTGGAAATGTAGGCATTAGAGTTTTATTTTCCATATGTGGAGGCCAGAAGGAGATTCTTTGATCCATTCCTTACGTCCAGGAAAGCTTGTTGTAAAACCCAGTGCACAGCTTCATAGTACATGCTCCTCAAAGATGAGTGAATACTGAGAGGAAAGCATCTTCTTGGATGGTCTGGCTCCTTTCCCTGGAAGATGACCCCGTGCTGTGTGTGTGTGTGTGTGTGTGGTGTCTCCTGGCGGAACATGGCAGGGGGAGAGGTAAGGCCCTTCAGCCCCTCCAAAGCCTGTGGTCAGGTACTCAGGTGTGGGAGCCCTGCTCACAGCCCCTGAGCCTGATCTGCTTGTGTTCAGTGGAGATTACAGAGCTTAATGATTAGCTCCTCCAAGCTGCAGCTGATGCCAGCTTCTACCCCCTTTACACCTAATTAGTCTCATTAATGAGCTCCTCTGCTCTCCATAGAGAGAGTTTCCTCTTTGGAATAAGAGGCAAAAATACCTTGCCCAGGTAGATTGCTGAAGCCTTTAATTATTGCCCACACCTGCTAAGCCTTGTGACTCACACCCAGTGATAGTGCTGAGCTGAAATGGGGCTTGTTTATAAGCACGAGCAGATTTTAACTCTTTCAGCACCAGAAAGGCTTTTGATTTAAAGAGACGCATTTCCCCAAGACTTCACACCTGCTCATTTCAAGCGCGCCAGGCTCCACGGCTCACGTGGGTCATCGTGAGCTGGCAGAGGTACAGCTCCTGCCCTCAGGGAGCTCATAGTCTAGTCAGAGTGACGGGCCAGAAACTACATAGACAGTTGTGATGGCCACCATTTACCACCTCCCTACCACGGGGCTCCTGCAATCCCCGAAATAAAACTCTGAGGCAGACATTAGTACCTCTGTGTTATAGAAGAGGAGGCTGGGGGCAGAGAGGTGATGTCACCTGCCCCAGGTGCCAGAGGTGGGAAGAGTGTGGAACTGAGTAGAACCAGGTATTCTGGCCTCCATGACCAGTGTCCTCCCCACTCTTGTCCAGGGCCTCCCTTTCATGCCATCACCGCGCAGTGAGGGCCACAGTGGAGGTGAGCTCATGCTGTGAGGCCAGGAGTGAGCAGGAGTCACAGGCGGGCAGATGTGACATGAGCAAGGACCACCCAAGCAGAAAGAACCTGAAGAAGTGAGAGCATGCCCTTTGCATTCACAGACCTGCAAGTCCTTGGTATGGCTTGAGCCAAGGAGCGGGGTGGCTAAGGGGCAGTGGAGCAGGAAGGGTAGACAGAGACCAGAGCAGGAGGCCCTGAAACGCAGGGTGAAGGCTTTGGACTTCCTCCCCGGGACCCTGTCCCATCCCCGCTTTGTACCCTCCCCATTACCTAGCATAGCTTTTAAAGTAGGTTTTCAGTCAGTGTTGGTGAACAGAGGGACACCCCCCGTGAAGGCAGGACAACCACTGAAAGATTTAAGGCAGCGTTGGGACAGTACCACGGGGCTGGCTGGAGGAGTGCCCAGGTGGATCTCTCCATTCATGCTCTGATGGATTAGAGGACACCGGGATTTGAGGTTCAAGTCCTCACCATAGCCCTTGCCTCTACGTGAGAGAGTTGCTGTAGGCTGCCCAACTCTAGGCAGTGGGGGTGGGATCCAAACCCAGATCCATCTGTCTGCAGAGCCCAAACTCTGCCTTCACCGTGTGTACTGCTAGGTGGAGGCTTACTAACTGGCTGGAAGCAAAGAGAGTCTCCTGGCGTGGGCTCCTTGGATACTGAGTGAGAAACTTTCAGGATAGGCACACCGGCTTCCCGAAAACCAGAGCAGCCAACTCAGCAGAACCAAGTCACTCTGACCAATTTAGGTGAACTTTACAATGAATACATATAACATTTAACAGCTTACATTCAATGACCACATTTACTAGGAGACACTAACCAGTTTGCTATGCGGTCCTAGGAGAGAAAGAATGCATTAAAAAAAAAAAAAAAAAAAGGCCATGTCTCAAGGACAGTAGTAACAGCTCCCAACCACTGAGCCTCTATTACATGCCTGGCCCTGAGTCAGACATTTTATGTCCCTCATGACAACTCTATGAGGTAGGTTGTATTATCCCCATTTTACAAACAACTAACTGAGGCTGGGGGAGCTAAAAACTCCCATACTCACGTGGAGAGTGAGTGACATTCTCAGCCCCGCCTGTCCCCCTCCAGAGCCTGAGCCACCCCAGAACACACCGTCCCTCAGCCATCCAGAATGTGACACCGGTCAACACGGTGTTTCCTTCATGACAGATGGAATGCAGGACAGACTGTGGCAAACTGAGTATGCAAGTGTTGGGTCAGCCAAGAGCTGGGGAACCCAGCAGCGCCCCTGAGCCTGGGCTGAGAATCCTGTGCTTTGCAGACAGAGACGGTCTGCACACAGAGGCAATCATGCAAGGCACATGCTCTACTCTGCTTGGAACTTGTTTCCGGGGTTCTTGGAGGCTGCCCTGGGCGGTGAGGGGGGAGTCATCAGGCAGCCAGGTGGAAGGGCTGAGCTGCTAGCCTCGACGTGGCTCACTAGGCCCCGGGCCATATACTCACCAGTGTCCGGAGCACTTTCTGTGTGCCAGGCCCACTCTCAGGGTTGGAAATTTCGTGATGAGCAAGACACAGTCCCTACTCAGGGCCTCTGCTGGACTCTTAGGAAGGAAGGGTACTGGGGAGTCCTCCCTGGTCCTACTTGCCTCTCCAGGATGCTCCACTTGGTAGGGGGATGGTCCGTCTGCCAGATCTAGGCCGTGGCAGTCCGTATCTACTCTTACCTCCTTAAATAGCTCTTGAATCCCTCCCTCTGCATTCCTGCCCCCTCACTTCCGTCATCTCTCACCTGCATTCCCCTGGCAGCACCTCGGTGGGCGTCCAGCTTCCACTGTTCCTCTTTGGCAGACACATTCTGGAGGCCAGAATGATCCAAAGCACAAATACCTCCCCTTTCCCCTTTGCCCCCCAAGCTTTAGGGCTTCCCCGTTGCTTTAAAACATCTTGGCCTAAAAAGGCCTGCAAGATCTGGGCCCAGCCTTCCTCCCCACCCTTGACTCACGCCCTTGCCCCATCGCTGTCTGTATCCCAGCCAGTTTGGCCTTCTCTGGGTTCCTTTGCACTCCCCTATAGCCCCCCTCCCCCCGAGGCCGGGAGAGCTCCTGCTTGCCTTCCTCTGTCAGCATACCTGTCACTTCCCCAGAGTACTTTCTGCTGCCTCCCAGCCAGACCAGCCCTTAGCACCCTGTTAGATGCTCTGCCCCCAGCAGGAACTTCTTTAAAGCCATGATCCCAGTTGAGATATAGTGTGAGGTTGCTCGACTCGCCTCTGGTAGCTGCCCTGATAGCCCAGCAGGATCCCACCTGCTACTGGCCGAATTGATGAATGAAAGGCAGGGACCACCCCTCCTTGCAAACTTGGGAAAGGCTTCTTGAAGGCAGAGTCCTTGGAGTTGGGGCCTGAAGGAGAGGTACACATTTGCCAGACCAAGGGAATGATCTACAGTGTGTATAATGCTCGCGTTAAAAAAGAAAACCTGCATACTGAGTTCCTACCACACACCAGTGCTTTGGGTCCCCGCAGTAACCCCCGTGAGGTTGGCAGCATCGGCTCTAATTTCTCGGGGAGGTGGCTAGGCTCTGGCTCAGCAGGGGTCCAGAATCTGCCATGGGGGGATAGGTGTGTGCAAAACCTCATGACCCAAGGATGGGGGTCTGCTCACGAGGCTTTGCCAAGATCAGACCCACTTTCCTAAAAGCTAACAATTCTTTTCTGAGCAGGAACAAAGAAGCATGATCCGATTCCATTCAAGTGTGCCTCCTCCAGGAGGCCTTCCTTGATCACCGCACATACGGCAAACAGCAGGGACAGTGATGCCTACTGCAAACCCTGTCTTAGTCACTGGCTGGTGGCAGCATGGCTGGTAGAACCTGACCTACCATTTCCTTATTCGGGTTTCTTCACCTCTCAGACCTTCAGCGTCTTCACCTTTACAAGAGGAATAACGATATCTCGTGGGCAAAGGCTGAATGAGTGAAGCCATCTTGCGCAGTACCTGGCACAGATGGGCGCTTGCCTCCTGTTGCTTAGACTTCGCCCCACCACTTCGTTCCCCCACTCCACTCTTCCCCGTTGCCACTGTTTCTGCGCATCCTCACTGCTCCCGTGGGATTCTAGGTAGCTGCCATCCTGCCTGCTCCGTCTCCACCAACAGCTAGGTGCTGTTTAGCTCGCCCGTGCATATTTTACCCTCATATAATTTTTCCTCCTGAATCAGCCTCTGCAGATTCTAATCACCTCGCTTTCTCTTCCCTGAATTCCCTCCAATTTGGAGATTCAAAAGAGGCGCTTCTCTGCATGAACATGCTGTGATTCAGTTCGGAAACAGATTTCTCCTGGCAGAAGCCGTCTCTCTGAAAAGTGACATTTAGGACTGACAGTGGACAAGATTGTAAACAGGTTTCCAATAAGAAAAAAAAGTCAGCGTTAAGTGCATTCTATGAATTTTTTTAAACAATGCGTGCGTGTGTGTGCACACGTCTATAATTGCAGCCTTGCTGTGACGCCGTCTGCTTCGGGGAGAATTCTGGGTAGTGCAGGTCTGTTTCAAACTATCTTGGTATTCTTTCACTTCTCAGAAACCAACTTCCGTTTCATGGCACTCACTCCCATACAGGATTGTAGGTGCTTAGTTCCTTCGGGCATTCAGCCTGCAGGTATTGAGTGCCACTGTGGGCGAGGCCGTGTGCTCAGTAAGGGTACCGCGAACTGATGGGACCGTCCATTCTCTACCTGTAAAGAGCTCCCGTCCTCAAGAGGGAGGCCAGTGGGTAAGCAGGTAACTATGGGTCACTGGGGTCGAGGTAGGCTTGGGTTTCATGGGAGCGCAGAGGACGTTCCACAGCGGGGAGGCCGTGGGGACAGGGATGGCTTTCTGGAGGCCATGTCACCTGAGCTTTGCCTGGTGAGATGAGTCGGGGTTAGCCTGCTGAAGGGAGGAAGCGACATTCCAGGCAAAGGGAGAAGCAGGGCGGTCTGAAACAGTGTTCTGTATGGGAAGCGCAAGGCAGTGTGCAGTGACTGAGACTTCTGGCTTGCAGGGGGACGTGTTAGGAAGCATGGCTGGAGAGGGGGGCTTTGCAGGGCTCACAGGCCAACCAGGAGCCTTGGAGCCCCCAAAAGGCAGCAAGGAGTAGTGTGGCGCTTTAAACATGAGTGATGAGATCAGATGGTCAGAGGGGCCCTTTGGGAGGATCCCTCAGGGGTGGTACTCAGCAACATTGGGCGCAGAAAGCCTAGAAGCAGAGCCCAGGGGAAGTGAGGAGACCCCTAGCAACCAAGGCAGCCTGGCAGGGTCAGAGGGAGGGCTCAGGGGATAAGGGCACTTAGAAGGTAAAGAAGGTAGCCCTGCAGCAGAAAATCTCTTATCTTGGCGTTTCTCTTAAAACAACTTTGTTCCTAATACCAAAGTTCCCAGATGGTTTTTGTTGTCCTTGAGTTGTGTTGTGTTGTGTTGTGTTGGTCTGTCCAGACACAGGGAATGAATTGCTAGTAAAAGGAATTCAGTTGACACTTGCCTTCGCCATTCATTATTACTAGACGAATATCTTTCCAGGGCTTCTTGGAATGTCTTTTGACAGTCCCCCTGGCCAGAGCACAGATAACCCTGCAGTTACTTTCTAAAGGAAGCAAGAAGTGGGAGGCTCCCGATGTACCACCAGAGCAAGAGGGAGAATCGTTTGGTCCCTGTAGAGAGGTTATTGGCAAGAGGCCTTTGGGGTCCTGGTGGGGCAGACAGACCCAGCGGGCAGTGAAGGGCCTGGAAGTGTCGGTCAGACTCTCATCCAGATGCTCTCTGGGCAGCTTCTCTTTTCTTCCTGCCAGCCCCCACGATCCCTGGAGCCCTGGGGCAGAGGGAAGTGGAGGCCTGAGCAGACAGTCTGTCACGGGTCAAAGGGACTGCTAACTACAGGAATTTCAGAGTCATCTCTCAGGGTCGTGTGAGGATTAAATGAGGTAATGATTGGGAAGCCACCTGAAAAGCGGCAAGGTTTCCCAAGTGAAAAGAATTAAAAAACTGTTGGTTGCTGGTGTACTGGGACTCAGTCTGATGAGGGGCCAGGTGGAAAAGAAGGACTAGAATGAAACTTGGAAGCGACCTGGGGATGTCACTTTTTCCTGTAGCTCCTCTCATCAGCAGCAAATGAGATTTGATGATGGTAGTGACCTTTTAAAAGGTGGCAGGCGACAGAGTCAAGAACCCAGACCTTGGACTCAGACATGCCTAGATGTGAACCCCCACCCACCACCTACTCGTTATGTGGTCGTGGGCAAGTCACTTGACCTTTCAGACTTTGCTTCTGGATCAGTAAAAAGAGGGTAGATGTCTTCATGTGCTTGTCACGTATATATTTGTGTGTGTGCACACATGAGAGAGAGAGAGAGAGAGAGAGAGAGAGAGATTTCCCTACCTCTTTTAGGGGAGGGTCCTTGACTGGTTTATCCATTACTATCCCGGTGCTTCAGAGTACCTGGCTCATAGTAGAAGTACAATAAATAGTTTGTTTTTCATTTATAACTCACTTTTAATACCTCCCTGTCACTAGATCGGCAATAAGTTGGATAACACGATGTCATGTTTGGAGTCCCCTCAAGACTAGCTGCTTGCACAGCGGCACATCCCGCCACCATCCTTGCCCCTCTGAAGTCTGGTATATCATGTCCCCTTGTGAGAATTTTACACTGAACTCTCATACCTACCACCTAGATTGTTCCATTAACATTTTACTATGCTTACTTTGTCACACATCTATCCATTGATCGTTGCATCTTGTTTTTTAATGCATTTTAAAGTAAGTTCGTATATCAGCACTTTCCCCTAAACAATTCAACATGTGTATCTCTAACTATAATAAATACTTTTTGTGAATAGCAGGCACTCAGTAAATGGTTGCTGCTATCATCATCATCATCATCATCATTAAGGAAAGGAGCACAGTCATGGTGATTTGCTATGCCCAAAGATCAGTCACCTGCTTGCCTCGGTGTTAGGAGGAGCCTGCCATTTCCTAGGAACTAAACTGTCCTCACTTCATGGACTCGCCTCAGGCAGGGAAATGACTGGAAGTCACAGCCATTCTGGTGCCCCCAGGCACAGACTTCAGCCCATCCCCTGGATGCTCATCCTTGACAACCTCCCAAAGCCTTTGGAAAACTTAATAATGCCACCGTAAAATGGAGGTTGGGATTTTCACAATGGATTTCTGCAGAGCGAGGTTGGGTTTGGTTATCTGGGCTTAGTTTGTCCCAAATCCTGCTGGGTCAGAGACAGTCCCACCTTCCTCTCTTGACACTGTCCGTCACAGAAGGGACTTGGGGCACAGAGGTCAGGAGCTGAAGGTTATGAATCCAGGTCCGAGAAAGTCAGAATCTGGGGCCCTGACCAGTGGCCTTGTCCTCACATAGGACCGTTACTGTCCACGGTCCCAGTGAAAGAGCCCCGGGTATAAAAGACTCCCCCAAGAACCTGCTCTTTTCTAAGAACCGTGTGGGGTCATAGTTGCAATTGGTATGTTTACATTCAGTCAACAAATGTTCATTGAGCCCCCTCGTCTTTGAAGATAACCACCTTGGGAGAAACTGAGGCAGTCAGTTAGAAGGGTTTAATAAGCAGTTTCATTTATAAAGGCATCTCACGTCCATTTAATCCTTACATCCATCTCATGGAGCCAGGAATTTGCTGTCATGTCCCACTAGGCTGTGGTAGGAGATGAAGGAGTGAACCAGGCATGGCCTCAAACCCCAGTCTCACCTCACTGGAAAATGGCCTGAAATGGCTCAGTGTACTGTCCAGCCCTCGAGTCCATCTGAAAAGGGATCCCAGCTTCCTTAGGATAGTGTGAGATACAGCCTATGTAAAAGTGCTTAAGTGTTTAATGAATGTGTCCATCACCTACTCCAGAAGCTTCTGCCCTGGGCCTGGGGATAGGGTGATGAAAAAGAGCAGCAGAGCCACTGCCCTCTTGGCGCCACAGTCATTCAGACCTGAGCCAGACCACCTGGGTCAAATCCTGCCTGTGTGAACCCAGGGAAGTTGCCTTACTAGTTCTGTGCCTCAGTTTCCCATTTGTAACGTGGGACAGCAGCAGTATCTATTTCATGGGGTTGTTGTGAGGATTAAGTGAGTGGATGTATGTAAGACCCTTAGGTACTTGGCACAGGGAAAGCACATGGGCTTGTTACTCTTGTTACTACTATTCTACCGCCCCCACCAACCCTGTCCCAACCCCACCCCACCGCAGGTTCCCAAAGGCATTAGAATCATCTAAGCAGCTGTGCAAAGGTCTGAGCCATGGCCCAGGAATCTGCATTAAAAACCTCCCAAGGTGAGTCTCCTTGGGACACCAGATGTAGGAACCACTGATCAAAGTGGGCTTCCCACATAGGTGCTGACGCTGAGACTCGAGGAGGGAGGGAGCATGCCCAAGGGAACATGGGTAGCCAGCGCTAGACCCAGAACAGCATCTCAGACTACTGACCCCACATCTGGGCTCTCAGGCAGACACTTGCCCAAGATCAGCCAGCCAGAATGCTGGGTCTTGAACCAAATCTGGGCTCTCCATACTTTGGTGACGAGTTCTCGTGTAAAGGGTCCAGCAAAACTGAATCAGCTATTTGGTCTGGAGAAGTTCATCTCTCAAATAAGATAGTCCCTCTATCATGCGTATCAAGGCACTGCCCAGATAGTTGAACCAGGAATCCCCTAAATATTTAGAGTCCACAGCCAGGAAATAACTCCCTGGAGGAGGTGTGTAAGAAGTTGTCTCCCCAAATGGTCTCTTCGTCTACATATGTAGATGTGGGAATATTTACACCACTCCAGCGCTCTATCCGGGTGACTCTTATAATTAATATTTACTTAAAACAATCATTAGTCTCTGCTGGGCGACATTAAACCCACGTTAGCAGTATTTTTAGCTGGGCCTTCCCCACACCTGTGATGGCAGGCAAGCATGCGGCAGCGGGAAGCCCTGCGTGCTTTATACATAAGCCTCCCTGCACCTGGACAAGCCTGCTGCATGCCACGCAGGTAGCAGGCTGGGGGTTCTGGGCAGACAGCTGTCTTGATGTGCACCTGGAGCCGCCCACACCTCCGCTCTGGGTCCTCCCTTTGCTTTACTTCCCCAACATCAAAAATGAAATTCATTTCTCTTAAGACAGTGTGGCCTCTGTGCCCTGGGCTGGACCCACATAAACGTCATGATTTTTCCCAAAAGGGTTGAGGATTTCTCCAGTAAGGGTGAGGAGGATGCTAGTAACAATCATTTATTGGATGCTCACGGCTTTATGTTCATTGTTCCCTTTAAACCACACAACAACATGACAAGGTAGGTGGTATTCCTGTCCTCTTTTGGAAGAGGACATGGATGCTCAGAAAAGATGAGTGCTTCCCCCCAGGCCACACAGCCAATAGGTGGGATCCCAACATACTCTGACTGAACCCACGCTGTTCTGTACTTCCTCAACCTGTCTTACCTGATTCCGTTAAATCACTAGCGAGAAGGGAAGTGGAACGATGTCTATTGAGTGCCTACTATGTGCTAGGCAGTTGGCATATATTGTCCCAATTAATTCTCACAAGTGGAATTAGTTCACAGGAGATAAGAACGATTATTCCCATTTTACAGTTGAAGAAACTGAGGCTCGCTCAAGATCACAGTGCTAAGCAAGCGTCAGAGCCAGAATTGAAACCCAGCTTGATTCTCCAACACTAGATGTTTGCCCACCTCACCAAAGGCCTCAATGAGAGACATTTGCCATATTTGTGGGTAAAAAAAGTATAGTTTCCTACAGAGCCTAAGATTCGGTCATTTTCCTTCTATTCTGCTAAGTCTTTCTACTTAAAACTTTTGAGGTTTCTAAAGAACCCTTACCCCAGTAAAAAAAATTTATGTAGAGTTTTATCATTTTCAGGGATCTTCTCTAATAATTTAATTTAATCCTTATAATGATCTTGTGAAAATAGGTGTTACAAAGCCCATTTTACAGAGAAGTAAACTGAGTTCGGAGGGACCAAGTACATGCCCGAGGTGAGTACCTGGCTGGCAGGTGCTCAGCCTCAGAGCCCGTATTTTCCCTACATGCACACAGCGCTGCTTCCAGGCCAGGGTCTGTTCAGGAGGGCCCAAAAGTGAGGAATTTAAACACTATCCACTGAGAAAGAGATTGTTTTTGGGGGGGGGGGGGGGGCTGCAGCAGTCCTTGGGCAAGGACCCCTTCATTAAAGGTGGTGACATTTCCTCACCCATAGGAGCAGGCTGGAAGTTGTGATAGTCGGGGAGTTACAAAAATAGCAGCTTTCACACTGATTCCTGCATGGGTGGAACTGGTGGTTCCAGGGCAGATAAGAATGACTTTACAAGATGAAAATGATCAGTGAGGGCACGCAGGTCTGGAGGGGAGCGGAGTTGGCATTTTTTGGCCCTGCAAATAGCTGCCCATCTGCTCTCTGTCAGAATATGTTAGGAGTGCATCTGGATTGCTGCCCCCGAGTCTCGGCTCCAGGCTGGTCATGTGGTTGTCTCCACGACAACTCCAGGAGCGGTGTAAACTGCTGTGCTTTGAGCCGGATGCTGCTCTGTACATGTGGTCTAATTAGACGGCGTTCCCGGCCTCCCGCCTCCCTCCTCGGCCCCTCCTAGCACACATACCACCTTCTCCCGTTCTCCTTCCTCCCTCCCGCTCACCCTCCTCTTCACATCCTCAGTCTGTATCCTCAGTCTGTCTGTCTCGCTCTCCACCGTGTTGGCCTCTTTCTCAGAAATGTTCCTGTTGCCTTGTCTGCAGTGAATAATTCATTCAGCAAGCATGGGGGTGTCTGCGCTGACCTAGGTCCCGTGCTAGGAACTGGAGATGCAGAGACAAATAAGACGCTGCCCACACCCTCCAGCAAGGAACCCAAGGGCAGCTGGGCAGTGCAGAAATGGCAGCAGGTGCTATGGTGGAGGTGAGCATAGGAGCTGTGGGACCAGAGCAGGGACACCTAACCCAACCCAAGGCAGGAAGGAGGCATGGGGGAGCCTTCCAGGGCAGCTGTCCCCACGTTAATCCTTGAAGGCTGAGGGGGGGCTTCTGCAGCCTGAGAAAGCAGGAGTGGGAGGACCTCCTGGCAGAGGGTACAGCACCTGCAAAAGCAGGAGCCTGCGGACCAGTCTGGAGAACTGTGACTGGCTCCGTGTCGTGGGGAAGCAGGGAGTTGTTGGCAGGACGCTCAGGGTCACACCTTGGAGGGCTTCTCTCCAACTCCTCTCTCCACCTGGATCTGCAGGCACTGGGAGCTGGGGAAGGGGAGTAATATGGTGGCTGTTGGAGGATCCTGGCCTATGGGTGGGGGGGTTTTCCAGGGGTGAGGCTGAGTAAATGAAGCCCTTTCGGTAGTTGTCCCTGTGGATGAAGTCTGCTCCTTGGACCCAGGAGGCTCCGCTCAGGGCTGGGTGGGCAAGCTCCAGCACGTGCTGAGCCATCGTGTGTTCCAGGGCCCAGCGTCCACCACTTCTCAGAGTTCTGGCTCTCAGGGAACATGCCCCGAGTAAAGAAGGAGAGCATCAGCATCTCACTTACCCTACCCGTGACGTGCCCCTGGGGCCCGAGGGAACCAGCTCCTCACCTCACAGTGTCAGCGGGGCCTTGTCAGAGCCCTGCTCCTCTGCTCATGCCATCCTCTGCTTTTCCATCTAGTGAGTCCCTGCTCAGCCTCGGTTTTTATAGCACCTCTTCCCTCTTGCGGCCTTTCTTGGGCCCCACCCACCCCAACAAAGTCACCTGGCAGTGCTCTCCCAACACCCCAGTCACAGATTCTCGTTGAGTGAAAGGTATAGAAGGTCCCACACAAAATGCAACACCCAGCTCTCAAAGGGTATCTGAAAGAGCTGTTAGAGGACTTCAAACCTCCATTGAGCCCCTCTGTATGCTACTCAGTAGTGGCACCTTGACAAATCCTGTATCATTTCAGACCTCTTCAATATGAAGTATGTAACATCCCCAGTTTACAGATGAGGAAACTGAGGCTCACAGAGGTCCATTTGCGTCCCCATTCATGGAGCTCTGGGCTGCACTGAGCCTCTTTTGAGTCCCCAGGTGATACATAATCCCCACCTAGAGACTCCGGACTCCTTTGACTGGGGCTGTGGTATGTGGAAAAGGACAGTTTTTGTGGGAAATCATCTGTATCTTGAAATCCCCAGAAACCCAGAGGAAAAAAAAAATGTGTTTGGGCAACTGAGCATGCTCAGAGTGCCTTGGGGTGTTGTGGGAAGAGAGTGCCTGGGCTTTGGGGTCAGACAGAATTGACTTCAGGTACAGCTGTGGCTCTTCCCAGCTCTTGGCCTTGGGCAAGTCACATCCCCTCTCTCTGTAAGATGAGGATAAAAGAGCCTCTCCTAATAGGGTTATGCAGGTCCATCCCTCAACCACAGTTAGCGTGTGTCTGCTGTGCCCGGTTCATGGCAGAAGGCAGCTTTGGTGGTAGTCCCTTTCCTCCTTGCTCTGAGTCATGGTCTTGACTCGAGTGACCCCAGATGTGTCCAGGGCGGGTAGTGCATGTCACATGCTCTGAAACAGGGCTGCTTGAAGTAAATCACTGAAAGCATGCTTTGGGCAGAGAACTGTCGTTATTTGGGGCAGAAGACTGGTAAGTGTTTAGCCCTTCCAGAGGTTAGGCCCCGAGCTAAGCACTTTATATGAATCATTTGCTGATCCCACGCAGCCCTGTGAGGAAGTACTCCCCCATTTTATGAATGAGAAAATGGGACTCGGGGTCCAGGCCATACACCACATTCCAGATGCAGTAAGTAACAGAGCTATCATTCTCACTCGAGTGCATCCTCTGTTCCCAGCTCTGCACCGAGAGCTGTGCATCGTGACCCATTTCTCTGTGAGGCGCTGTGGGTGACCTCATAGAGAAAGGCCCTTTCTATGTCTAGAAACAACACGTTAGCATTAGAAAGTACCGTGAAGATCTTCCAGTGTAGCACCTTCCCATTTTACAGATGAAGAAGCCGTGGCCTATACAAGGAAAAGGAATCAAAGCCTGAGTTGGGTGTTTTGACTGTTCTCGTGCTCTTTCCCCTTCACAACGCTGCCTTCTGTTCATGACTATAAAGCTTGCTTCCGAGGCCTCGTGGGCGCAAGCCCCCACCAGGCACCAGAGATGGACCCTGAACGAGTGACGTTCAGGAGAGGGGTGATGATAAGCAAGTGAGCCAGCGAGGGAACCCGATAACTCAGTGTGCGGACAGTGCTCCAGAGGACCACCCTGAGGGCCGTGTCACCAAGGCTGGCAGGCAGTGCTGAATTCAGTCAGAGGATTGGGATTTTTCCTTCCTGCAGACTGATTTGTGCTTCTAAGGTTTTATCTCCATGTCCTTTAGCCTTTTGACCCATGAGCCCTTGTATTCCTGTGGCTACAGCTAACGTTGGTTTACCTTCTGATCACTTCCAGGCTCGTTGACTTCTCTCCCAAGGGCCCACCAGGCCCTCCAAGCCACCCTCTCTGCAGCACGCTCCCTGAAACTATCTTCCTCTCACTCTCAGGAAACTGAAACCCTCTTCTTGAATCCGTTTAGGACCTCCTTTCTTGGGACTTAGAGATGCAACAGTCATTGTGTTAAACCCAGAATCTGGCTCTCGGTGAAGGCAAACCCTTGGTGTGGCCAAGATGGCGGAGCCAGCAGGAGTTTGACGTTGAGATCTTGGCATGTCCCGTCTGGTTTCCGTACTGGGGAGGGGAGCTGTCGCTGTCCTGCAGCATGGGGATGGTCACCAGCTTTCTCTCACTTCCAGCCAGGCACTGTTGCTTGGAGCTGCCGACATCCTGGTACTGGGCAGTTAGAGCATGCGGTAGGTATTATTGGTATTGGGAAGCCGACGGAGGCTCCAAGTAATGAGATGGCTTCTGTAAGCACATAGTGGGAGCCAGAACACACTTGTTTCTCCCGAGTCTCATCACTGCCTTCTCATCCATCTCTGTGAACTGCGGCAGCCCTGGGCAGCTGACAGGTCGAATACCATCATGGGTTGCATGAGCCCAGGACCAGGCTTCGCCTTTCTGAGCCTCAGTATCCTTATCTGTAAAATGGAGATCATGACACCACCCACCTCACAGGGTGGCGGGGAAGAGTAAGAGAGAGAATGCATGTAAAACCACCTAGCATGGGGCCAGTGCTCAGTAAGCGGGATCTGGTTTTATCGCCGCACCTGCTTTCCTGGTAGAGGCAATTTGCATCTGCATTTCTTATGGGAGGAAAATCTTAAGCTGGTATGCATGAGACCCTCCTCATTGTGTCTCCTCAGCTTCCACAGGCCTCCCCGCTCATCTGCCGTCCCTGCGCTAATCAGAATTTCCTGACTTCTCCCTGTTTGTCTCGGTTAATGCGGAAGGACGGGGCTGCTGGCACAGAGGAGGCAGGCGTGGGCCGCCGCGCCTGTGATTTGAATGTCTTCACTGTAATCTAGCGAGTGTGTGTGGGGGCTTCTGTCAATACTGGAGCGGCTGGCCACCACGGGCAGATACTGTCTTCCCGGCAGCCCCGGCCCCTGCAAATTATCACAGTAGCTCTCGTTGGACACCCACCTTCCCCCTGACTTAAATCATCCGAACGGTGAGCCGGCTTCCCGATGACACATTGATTCTTCGGTTAGGGCTTGTTACGGTGACGGGGGCCCAGGCTGGGAGGCTGCCCCCGGCGTGCCTGGGCCACTGCACAAATGGTTCAGAAAGCCGACTCGGGCCAGCCCGGCCGGGGCCGTCCGCCTGTGGCCGTGCACACCACCCCCCCACCCCGCCCCCGTCCCAGGTCCGCCTTGGTGAGGAGAGAATGTGTGTGGACCTGGGAGTCTTTCGGACCCTGCAGCTCTGGGACCTTAGGCAGATACACTTGACCCGCACGGACATCCCTTCCCCATCTGCCAAATTGGGAGTCACTTATGAAGGTTTCTGAGCTCTGGTGAGGATTCAGTGAGGGGAAGGGTCAGGCTGGGCCACAGCAAGCGCTCAGCTGACACTGGTCACTGGTTCCCTTCTCTCTCACCTCCGGCCCGCTGTGGCTAACCTGAAATTACTGTAATCTAACCCCGCTGCCCCCCCCCCCCCCCCCCCCCCCCCCCCCCCCCCGCCTCCAGTGAGGATTTGCGTTCTCCATGCCAGACACGGTGCTGAGCCTTTTCTGTGTTGGCTGGGAGCTCGCCCTGCTTCCTTGGCAGCTGTCGCAGCTGGGAATGGTGCCCTGGCCCCCGGGCAGGGGGCTTCCACGTGGCCTGTGGGGCAGAATTAGCTACTCGGCAGGGGCTAGAGAAGCCCCCTTCGAACTTCAGAACAGGGTTCCTGGCTGCGCTGCACTTTAGCCAGTGACTTGGGTATTTTATTAGGAATTTGGAAGTATTTAAACAAAATGCAACCAGGTTGGGACTGCTGGTGATAAATGGGGCCAGATTTTCCAACTCTCTTCATTCTTAAATTTAAAAAAATGAATGTCGATTGGTCTAGGTGCCGTGCTGGTCTCTTGTACCTACACCAGTGATTATCAGCCTTGGGTACACTGGAGTCCTGGGGAGTTTTGGGGATTTGAAAAGCCCCCCCCCCCGGTGATTCTGATGCGTGGAGGGTTGAGCGCTGCTGACCACACCAGCAGTCCTTCCCAGTGTAACCCCCTGCAGTCCCCGGAGGCAGGTGGAGAATGAGGGTCTGAGAGGTGCTGTCATCTGCACAGCGGGGCAGAGCTGGGACCGGAACCCAGCTCTGTGCTGCACTCCCCCACCTGCCTCTCCCTGCAGTGGGCTAGGGGCGCTGGCTGGGCATAGGTGGTGGTGGTGTGGAGGCATCGAGGTGGGACTGCAGGCTTCCCGTCACCTGAAGACGTCAGGTGAGGTGCTCAAAGGAGGTAATGTGAAGAAAGAAGCGAGAAGGGAGTGTATCCGGGGAGAGATTGGCTGTGGACATTCCAGTCTCTGGAACAGGAAATGAGTGTGCGGATGAGGTAGACAGGCTGTCGTAGCAAGAAAATTTGGCTGGGGAAGGTCACAAATAGCCTTGAGTGTCCTGCTCAGGAGTTTGGACACCCCACTTACCTGGACCCGCAACCTTGCTTGAAGCTATTCTGTGCTACTGAGTCAGATGGCAGAGTCGACCGCCAGAGCCGCACTGACTACCCTGCAAAGGGAGAGGGGGCGAGGGAAGGGTGAGACCTGTGTAGTCACCGGGTGCCAGGCTCACAAGGGCCCGTGCCTGCTTCAACACTCCACTGCCACCATCTTGAAATTTCTAATAATTTCACCTTGAAACTTGTGTGTAAAAGTAGTCTTAAGGGATAGCGGGGCATGTGCGTGAGCAGAGGAGGTCTGCACCGACGTCCTCCCCCGAGTCTTGCCATCCCAGCCCCATAGGACTTCTCGGTGCCCCTTGCACAGAGTTGCAGTGGGCCCACGGTGCAGGGGGCTCAGCGAGACTCAGAGCGCTTAGGAGGTAAAGCTGTAAGGTCCACAGCTGAGGCAGTGGGGCACCGACAGCCCCAACAGGCCACTCTGTGTTAGAACTGGAGCTCGCTTCGGTGCCGGCAGAAGGCAGTGCTGTTCTAAGAACCGCAAATGATCACATTTCTCGCTCACGCTCCTTGCTCGTATTAGCCTACTACTACTCCTCGTGAAAATGATGACCTAGAAGGGGAGGAAAAGATGGAGAACTTCAGTTCCTTTTCCTTTCTCATCAGTAAGCCAAAGGCAGAGAGTGTTAGTAGAATGTGTGTATATCAAGAACTGAAATAAAAGCAGTTGAGTTTTGTGCAGCATTTCCACTGTCTGATAAGAACAAAACACAAATGAGTTTGTGAGTTACGAAATACGAGTCCACATATGTTAGCATTTAAAACTGGCATTGCACGGTATAAAGTTGAGCAATAAGATTCATGCTAATAATTTAAATTTTTATTTTTTCTTTACGTAGAATGACATTAAATAGTAAAATTGAAAAGCACCATTATGGGCCTAGAAAGAAACCATGAAAGAAAGAAAAAGCTTTGTATTTTAGTACAGCACTTAAAGACTTAACAGCACTTCTTTTTCCCGCATGTCCATTTTGCCCTGTGTCCCACAAATTATGTCGCCTGCCCTGGAAAAACCCAATCTCTGCCCTCAAGAAAATGGTTATTTGTAAAAAAATCTACTTGCTGTACTTTGCCATAATCTCAAACAACACTGTGAGATGGACTGGCCTTGAGTAAGTGTCATAGGTGAGGAATGACAAGTCACCGGGGATCACATGGCTGGTGTAGTCAGAGTGACAGTTCAAGACCAGGTCTTTCTGACTCCAAGACATGTTCTCTCTCCACCACGATGTGTTACCTTAACTGAATCCTTTTTTTTTTTTTTTTTTAACTTTAAGGGTTTTTTTAAAGGTGACTTTACCCTAGAAAACATTTAAAAATAAAAATAACCAGCCCCCCGGTGTGCCAGTTTTCACACTGTACTGTGGTTTTTGTTCCCTGAACTAGACAGGATTCCTTGATAATAGGAGCTTTTCTTTTAGACTTTCTATTATGGAAAATTTCAAATTTATACAAAGTAAATGAACTCCCACGTACCCATTGCCCAGCTTCCACAGTTACAAACATTCTGTCATTTTTTTTAATTAAAAAAAATTTTTTAAATTATAGTAAAATACACATAACATCAAATTTACCCCTGTAGCCATTTTTAAGTGTACATACAGTTCAGTGGTGTTAAGTACATTCACATTGTTGTACAACCATCACCACCACCCGTTTCTAGAACTTTTTTCATCTCGCAAAATGGAAAGTCTCTACCCACTAAACAACTCCCCCTCCCTCCCCATCCAGCCCCCGGCAACCACCATTCTGCTTTCTGTCCCTAAGAAGTTGACTCCTCTAGATATAAATGGAATCAGGCAGTATTTGTCCTTTTGTTACTGGCTTATCACTTAACATGATGTCTTCAAGATCCATCCATGTTGTAGCATGTGCCAGAAATTCTCTCCCTTTGAAAGCTGAATAATATTTCATTGTATGTATATTTTGTTTATCCATTCATCTGTAGATGCTTGGATTGCATCCATCTTTTGGCCCCTGTGAGGAATGCTGCTGTAAACATAACATGCTGCCATTCTTGTATCTGTACCTTGGTCTGCTTCCCACCCTCAATCGTATTACTTATAGGAGCTGCATTTTATTCATCTTTGTATTCCTCTGACCCAGAGTCTGGCACATACTAGGTGTTTTTAAAATGTGTGAATGGATGAAGCTTCCAAAACTATTGTTTTTAAAATTTGAAGCAAGGGCCATAAAGAATGAACACCTTTTTTTTTTTCTTCTTAGAATCGCAGAATAAATGTGCACGTAAAATTTTGGTAAATTTGTGAAAGAAAATAAGAGTTTAATACTATAAGTATGGATCAGCAAAACAAGCAAAGTTGTCCCCTCAGAAGACTCTGAGAGGAGATTTTATTTTTATGCCAGTACCCACAGTGCTGTGGATAAAAGCCATTTATTTCTGGAAGTATCAAAAATGTTTGGAATCACCAACTTTACCTGTTAACAAAGATGGATTCATTAGCAATGGAATTTTCAATTGATTCCATATGTCAAGAAGATAATCCAAGAGTAAAACTTCTCTGTTTGTAACAAAATCCTTGATAGGGTTAAGCAGCTGTGTTTAACTGTCCTCTGGGTCATAGATGGAAGACTCTACTAATGTGATCTAAGCTTGAATGCTCACGGCCTGACTTGCCTGCGTTCACGGAGCTGAGTGTCGCCTAAGAAGACAAAAGATTTAATCAGCCGTTCTTAACAAAGGAGGGTTTAGGGATACACCTTGCCTTGCTCCTCTCTGCTGCAGAGAGTGGAGTGGGGTGGCCATTTCGACTACAGGATGGGGAACAGAGTAGCTGGGGCAGATGGTTCAGCATCTTTGATATGGATGATCCTGTGGCAGAAAGAGCCTTCACAGTGGCTTGCTTACTCCCCGGAGTATTCTTCTCTGAGGCACTGGTGCTTTGAGTATCCATCCACCAGGAGAACCTGAAGGGTTCCCACCTGCAAGAACTCACCTGTCCTCTTGCAGGTGTTCAAGGACAAACAGAACTGAGGCCTCAAGAGAAGCCCTGGGCTGGGGGTGGACCACGTGCATGATGGTTGGGCTTGGGAGGCGGTGGCGTATAAAATCCTGACTCTGCCAACTATGGGTCTTGTCACCGTGGGCAAGTGACGCTACCAGTTGTTCTGTAAAGATTTGGTGAACTGTGGTTGTTGTCATTTCCTTAGAAAGTGAGTAGCTTCAGGGGAATGAGCCCTCCTAGCCTGTGGCCAGTCAGACCTTCATACATGACAATGGGTGGCAATGTCCCTGTTTTTCACCAGGATTAGGATAAAACAGTTGCCCTGGGGGCGCCTGGGTGGCTCAGTTGGTTAAGCGACTGCCTTCGGCTCAGGTCATGATCCTGGAGTCCCAGGATCGAGTCCCGCATCGGGCTCCCTGCTCAGCAGAGAGTCTGCTTCTCCCTCTGCCCTCTTCCCTCTCATGCTCTCTGTCTCTCATTCTCTCTCTCTCAAATAAATAAATTTAAAAAAATCTTTAAATAAATAAATAAATAAATAAATAAATAAATAAATAAAATAGTTGCCCTGAACCTATGGGATTTGCTTACCTAACTCCTATTCTCCCCATTAGACTCTGCTGAAATGTATCCACTTCCTCTCACGATCTCTGACCCGCTGCCCCAGGCGGGTTAGCCTTTTCCTCTCCTGTCTCCTGTGGACACTTGACCACCCACCCCACTCCAGTAGTGCTACACTCCATGGTAGTCTTCATTCCCACGTCTGACCAACACTGCTGATGTTGTTCTTGAAGCTTTTTTGCAGGAAAAGCCCCCATTGTCACATTCTCCCTTCATCTTTTCATTCCGTGCCCATGTCCTTTTGTCCGTTTTTATGGCACAGACATCTGATCCAGGGGGATGTCACCTCCAGTAAGTAGACAATGGGCCCAAAATGTCCATGTTTCCCCAAAGCTGAGATTCTTTCTGCTCTCCTACAGCTAAATCCTGCCTCGGGCTACCCTTACGTACAAATCTGGTTGCAAACTCTCTCGAATTTATTGGTCCCTCAGCAGACTACTTCCTGGCAGGGCTGGGCCACAGCTCTAGGAGTGAATGCTAACAACTCCAAGAGCATTTCCTCAAGGTGCTCTAAACTCCCTGGACACAAATGTCACTCACCTGGCATCGTGCTCGGAGACCTCTTTACTGTCAGGTCAAGTGGTATCTCAGCCACAGCGAGACCACTGGGCTCCTGTGGCAGGAACCAGGGTCAAGCTCATCCTGTGGTTCTTTAGCCAATATCCCTGAGCTTCTAACTGGGCGGTGGGCTTTGCACTGTCCCTGGGCAGTGTAGCGGGGAGTCTGGCAGGGCCTCTGCCCTCTTGAGCTCCTGGTCACAGGGGACACCAGTGAAGATTACTCAGCACCCAGGGGTACACCAGGGAGAGTGGGAGCACTGAGCAAGAATGAGTGACTACCACACAGAGGCCTGTGTTTAAGAGGATAGTCTAGGGGCACCTGGGTGGCTCAGTCGGTTAAGTGTCTGCCTTTGGCTCAGGTCATGATCTCGAGGTCCTGGGATCAAGTCCCGCATTGGGCTCTACGCTCAGCAGGGGCTCTGCTTGAGATTCTCTCTCTCCCCCTCAATCTGCCCCTCCCCCCTGCTTGTGTGCTCACGCGCGCGCGCGCTCTCTCAAATACATAAAATCTTGAAAGAAAGAAAAAAAGAAAGAAAGAAAACGAGGATAGTCCAGGTACAAGGAACAGAACTGGAAAAAGCAGGGAAGCAAGTGGGAAAGGACATGGCATATGATCAGGGGACGCCTTTGGAGCAGAAGGTACCTGGGGCAGCAGAGGAAAAGGGACACAAAAGGACTCTGGAAAAGAAAGCTGGGCTCAGCTTAGGAAGGGTTTGTTTGCCCAGCTAGGGAGCTAGGACTTTTCCTCTCTTCTCCAGCACAGGACCCTGTGTACATGTCACACCCTGCTAGGTGTACGGTGCTGAATGAAACAGGTGCCTTTCATGCCCACATGAAGCTTATAGTCTAGTGGAAGAAGTGAACATTCATCGAATAACCACCCAGCATAATGCCTCCGCAGTCAAAGTTCCTGGGTAGGAGAGTAGCATGATCCAATGTGCATTTTAGAAATCTCGAAGAATTGGAGTAGATGGAGGGAGGCAACTGGAGGGGACATAGAATTAAATCTCCACCATGGCGGGCAGTGGGATGGTGAGCAGGGACAACCCTGATTCCTTTCACTGGCAAAGCAAGGAGGACTTGGGCAGTGTGATAGGTCCATGGGGAGCTATGATAATGCCAGCTTAAGAAAGAAACAGATGTGGGGTACAGTCCAGTGGGCTAATAATTGGGAGTTTGGGCCATTTGAGTTTGAGGTGCTAATGGGCCATCCAGGTGGGGGTTGAGACATATGGTTTTGGAGTGAAGGAGGCCTGAGCTACAATTTTATCACAGGTCATCCTTGTATAGGTGACACCACTCGTGGATGAGATGGCCTGGAGAGGGACGTAATTGCCCTGCTGTGCTTCCCAGTATGGAAGCAGAACTTGCAGGCCACAGGGATGGGATGCTCGGTGGGCTTTAGTTTATTACTAGCCCATCTCCCTGTTCGGCAAGAAAGATGTAAAGCCGTGCCAAAATAGTCAATGTCATGAAAAGTTCTTTTTCCTGAGGAACCAGTTCTGCTTTTTGTCCTCACAGACAATGTAAAGTTTGCATGTTTCCCTTCTTGCTTTCGAAGCCAGGAAGCTCAGAGTTAATTTTGAGACTTTGTTTTAGAAACCATATAGGATCTGCATATCCAGATACTCTTTTCCCAAGTAAACACATTTTATATATTTACGTATTCTTCAGCTCTGATTTTTTTTCTTTCTTTTGGGTGCTTGTGTAGGCTGCCTCAGATCCTTTGTAAAATTAGGTGGGGCTTACCTGTATAAAAACAAGCCCTCCCCCACCCTAATTTTTGGGGTCATCCTTGCACCTTTTGTGCAATGTTTGCCCCATTGCTGAGTTAATATTGGCCAGATTTAAGCAAGAGGAACCCTTGGAATTCACAGCAGCCAGACAGTAAATTTAACACTCACGTAACTCATTAAAACAGGATAAAAGTACAGCTTCAAACATCTCTGTGTTTGTCACCAAGTCTGTGAAGGGAGGGGTACCTTTAATTCAGTTCAAGGTGTAAAAGTCTGATCTTTCAGAATTGAGGATATACCACCGAAATTAAAGACTTGTCTGAGGAGATGAGCACTCCACATCCCTTCAAAGAAGGATTGAGGTGTTGACTACAAGGATGGGATGTGTCTTCAGCTTAGGCTGTTGTTTTCCTCACTCATAAAACATAGTTTGGTAAAAGCATGCCTCCTCATCAAATGGCGTAAGCACATAGTTGACTGGATGGTAAATCTTATTTTTGATTAGCCCTGCTTTTTAATATAAATAATTACTTTAAAATGATAATTTGCTATTGGTCAAGATCACTGTGTAAATGGTTTTCAAACTGTGTTCCACGGCCGGTGCCTTGGGGACTGCAAAGGTGCTAGGGTGGGGGAGGAGACAGCCCAGCCACCACCCCTGCCCCCCCCAACACCGCCGCACCCCCCACTTCCTGAAGAGCAGCTGGGCAGTTTTATGTAGCAGGGCTCCTTCTGCATAAGGTGCTACTTGGATTCTCTTCAAAGTGAAAAGAAAAGTCTGGAAGCTATCACATTGGAGGGCACATCCCACTAACTTGCTGTTGGGATAGGACTGGCTCCTGCGGAAGGGGCCAGGGCTAGGTTCGGAATCTCGGCCTCCTACCAGCTCTGGGACTTTTTTTTTTTTTTTTAAAGATTTTATTTATTTATTTGACAGAGAGATAGCGAGAGCAGGAACACAAGCAGGGGGAGTGGGAGAGGGAGAAGCAGGCTTCCCGCGGAGCAGGGAGCCCGATGCGGGGCTTGATCCCAGGACCCTGGGATCATGACCTGAGCCAAAGGCAGATGCTTAACGACTGAGCCACCCAGGCGCCCCCCAGCTCTGGGACTTTGGGGGCTGACTTTTCCTCTCTGAAACTGCCTCCTCTTTCATAGAACAGGACTCCTTCAATGACAGTAGCCACTTTACCAAGTAAGTGAGGATTAAATAAATTAGCTGTAGAAGTGCCATCTAACCGAGTTTAAGAACTGACCGCCGCCCTCACCTGCTCCTCCAACCCTCCTTTCCCATCTCCGTTTCCCAGGAGGAGCCAATCACCTTCTGTGAAGAAGCCTTCGTGTCCCACTATCGCTCGGGAGCCATGAGGCAGTTCCTGCAGAATGCCACCCAGCTGCAGCTCTTCAAACAGGTACCCAGCCCTCCCCGTGGAGGGTGGCCCATCTGGACCCCCAATGGGGATTTCTGCAGCTGTCCTGCTGTAAGCCCCCAGGCCCAGCCGGAGGGGGCTGAGGGTCTGGGGAGGGGGATGGGTGCAGAGGGTGGTCAGTAACCAGGCCGACCCTCCACAAATAGGTCATTCACTGGCACAGGTTATCATAAACGCAGAGCCAGTGTTTTAAAAACTTGTTTGTTTAACTCACTCTTCCAAAGGCCCTTTCCTGTCTTGGGAAGCATGGGGGTTCTTTGGCCGTGCACTGAGGTGCCCAGCTGAATGGTTCCCCCCCCCACCGTTTCTTTGCCTAAGCTGTTATGCTTTTGTTCTTTCTTTATATAGTTTATAGATGGTAGACTGGACCTTCTCAATTCTGGCGAAGGTTTCAGTGACGTTTTTGAAGAGGAGATCAGCATGGGCGAGTATGCTGGTGAGAAGCAGTTCCTTTTCCCTCGTGTGCCGTGGGCTGCTACGTGGGACTAGGGTGTGCGTGGCAGGGAGCGGCAGTGGCTTCTTTTTCCTTCAGTGGGGGTTGGGGAGAGACTCACTTCACCCTCGGCCTTGAAATGTCTGAGATCCTCTGTCCTGGGGTCAGTCGCTTGCCCTGGGCGGCCAGAGTCTAGTGAAACGTAGCGGCCAGCACGCTGCGGCACGAAGCACTCGAGGCGCTGAGTTGGAGAGCTGGCTTCACGTCAGGGCCCTGCCTCCAGGGAAGCCGTGAGGGTTTGGTCAGGCCGTGGCAGCTCTTCAGCTGACGTGCCCCCGTCTCTGCACTGGGGAGAACGGTGCCCACCTCACGGGAGTCCTGGGGAGATTGACTCGGAGTCCATGAGGACAGATGCGGGCACAGGATCACTGCTAAACGAGTGTTTCTTTAAAAGGTGAAAATCATCACAGAGTGCCCAGTCTCCACAGACCGTTAGACCTGGAGGGGTCACCCACATGATTCAGAGGCGGCCTCTGAGGCCGAGAGAGGTGTTCGTAGTGGACCCTGCCTCCTGAATCCCAGTCTGGCCTTCCTGCCAAATCCCGAAGCCTTAGTCTGTGGCAGCGAAGTCAGAACCAAATGCAAAGTAATAATAATCCTGCTGTTGGCCCCTTCTTATTGCTGGGCATGTGCCTGGTCTGGACTAAGCTTCTGTGATATAACTGGTGATCCATAAATTCAGAGAGGCAGGCATAATCTCCCCTGCAAAGCCCCGTTCACAGGCCTGAGCAGCCTGTGCTGCATGGAGAGCACGAGCACCAATAAAACCAGTCTGCGGACAGTGACAGCGAGGCAGTGATGGGCATTTCCTGAGCTCCCACCACGTCCAGAGCCCCAGAGAGTAAGAAACAGAGGACCGGGTTTTGCCCTCATGGAGGAGCTTTTACTGGTAGGAGAAAGAGATGCATGACTAAAGACAAATACAGGTTAAACCAGTGCAGGAAAAGGAGCAGAAATAGGCTTTTATGCAATCAGAACAGGACTCCACTAATCCTCACTCTGTAACCTGAGGGCTTCACAAAGGAGGCAGCACTCTCAGAGAGGCATGTGAGTTCTGAGGAGAAGACGGGCTTTATGTGTTGTTCAACGAAGTCACGTCATTCGGAGCTTCTAGAAAAGCTGTCCAGTGATAAGACCTCCTTATCCCACCAGAAACAATGAACAAGTCCCCCAACAAGGCCTCCTTTTTCTTTCCCTATCACTACTCCAGTGTCTTGGGGCTGAGCGTGTGTCCGGCAGCGTGGGCACATGCAGCCCTGCGGTGGTTCACAGAACTGCAGAGAACGTGGACTTTGGAGTGGGAGTTACCCATTTTAGTGGACTATTCAGAGGAAGGGTTCAGAGGAAATTACATGGGAGCCATTGGTTGAGTATCCTCAGCAGAGAGACTAGGGAATGGTGGCCAGCCAGGGGAACAGTGTTTGTGAGGGAATGGAGGGTGGAGGGGATGGACGTACAGGATGGAAAGGCCGAGGGTGGGTGGGACCAAGACAAGAGTGGAGAAGACAGTCAGGCGTGCTGAGGAGTCTGACCCCACCTCTATGCAGTAGGCAACGAGGAAGGAGCATTTGAGTTGGTACTCAGGGCACTGATAGGATCGGATCTCTGTTTGAAAAAGAAAACTTGTGGCAGCAAGTCACTGTTGCCTCCTGTGGGGAGTGGAGCATGGGAGCCTCAGTGTGTTTCTCCAGATTTTGAACTTTCCAAGTCCTGCTTGCTAAGCAATTCGAGGAACTCCTGAGAGCACATAACTTCAACCACTTCTCTAACTCCTCTTTCCCCAGGCAGCGATAAACTCTACCATCAGTGGCTCTCCACAGTCCGGGTAAGTGTGTACCCCCACAGAGCCCCCCGGGCCCCTCCGGAGCCTCCTGGCAGCCCCCCACTTCCCCTGCCACCCGCAGGATGGTCATGCAGCCCCGGGGCCCTCCACTCTTTCAGCTGAAGATGCTTCTGCTTGTAAAGCCAGGCCATCTAGTGCCAGGGGGAGGCTTGTACGATGAGACTGTCCAGAGAAGCCTCCTTGTCTCAGGAAGCTGGCCAAGGCATGTTGAGTGGATATGGTTATCCTAGAGCATTTCTGGGGGTCTCCTTCTAGACCAGGGCAATTGGGACGTTTTCATAGGAAAACCAAAAATGTGCCCCTCTTGCTGCTCAGTTTCCACGGCAAAGGCTCCTGGGAAGATGGAGTTTTTCACCCCTCGCTGTTGTTACGAACAGCATCTTGCTGTGTTGGAAGCTAAGTGCTTCGGTCTTCAGAAGCCACTAAAGAAGTCAAATTCTTGCCTCTGCATGGGTTTATCAGTGTGTGTATCCTGAGGGCCTCCTGTGGACCAGGCACCATACTGGGGTTACAGTGGGGAGAGGAGGACACAGTCCCTGCCCTGGGGGAGCTCCCTGTCTTCGTGGGGTTGCACGCGTGAACAGACGACTCCAGCACAATGTGATAAGTGTTCTCTCCTGCTTGTGGGCCGAGCACACCTCTGCCAAGGCAGGTCCCTGGGAAGTGGCTGCAGTCGGCCGAGAGTAAGCAGTTCCTCAGTGAAAGACCTCTTTTGTTCTTCTTGTATGGCCAAACACTGCACTTGGCAAATCATAGACAAGCAATAAGGACTTGTTGATTGATTGATAAAAGGAGTTTTAATACTCCAAAGGACCATTGAAATAGGATACTGAGTAATTTTGGAAAGCAGTATGGAATAAATGAGTGGGTAAAAATTTCATATTGTCCTACAACATAGAATGCTTTCTAGGTCAAACTGCAATGTTTTCAGTTAAAGCTCAAAATTTCTAATACGGACTGTTACCAAAAATTGTGCTAAGAGTTAATCCCCGTAATTACAGTACTGTATTTTACTCTTTTATATACCCACTTGATCCAGTCTCTCTCTTTGTTCAAATCAGGTAGAATTATCTTTCCAAACCACCACAGATCTGATTATTGATGCATCTGATTAAAAATCCTCTGGAGTATGGTCTCCATATCCTGGCCCCTCAAGAGCTGACCCCATCTGGGGGCGCCTGGGTGGCTCAGTCGTTAAGCGTCTGCCTTCGGCTCAGGTCACGATCCCAGGGTCCTGGGATCGAGCCCCGCATCGGGCTCTCTGCTCAGCGGAAAGCCTGCTTCTCCCTCTCCCACTCCCCTGCTTGTGTTCCCTCTCTCGCTATCTCTCTCTGTCAAATAAATAAATAAAATCTTTAAAAAAGGGGGAGGAGAAAAAGAGCTGGCCCCATCTGGCCTCAGCCCCAGTCCTCCCGTGATATGCTGACCACTTGCTAGGAACACACCAGGGCTGTCCAGCGTCTGCACTTCTTTAATGTGCAATTCTCTAGCCCTAGAATGTCCTTACGCTTCCTGTACCCCACATGAACTCTTCATCCTCTAACGCCTTCTCTGACCGTGGACACACCTTGTGCGCACAGCCAGTGCAGCTGTCCCGACCTTCGGCTGCAGCTGGGGCGCCCCCCAGACTGGAGGCCCTTGAGGGTGCAGGCCGGCCTTCCTGTGACTCAGTACCCTCCACGGCTAACACAGGGTGTCTCCGCAGTGAGCCCTCACAAAATGTCTAGAGCCTGTGCACTTCGTATCCGTTCGTACCCTCCTCCTCTTCTCTGTTCTTCCGAAGAAACTGAACCAAGAAATTGGTATGTTGGATTTGTACGAAAGCCATGATTCACGTTGATGGCTACTCGTTCTTTCCTTCCCTCAAGATATCGATGTTAAGGAAGGCAGCCTACCAGAGTGATTAAAAATAACAACACAGAAAACCAAGGTGAGGAAAGGAAGGCACGTGACCGAGGGTAGCTAAATAAACTAGAATTTCTCGAGAAGCCATAGATTACTATGGGGAAACCTTGCCTCAGAGAGCCTGTGAAGAGCTTTTCTTCCAGCCAGCGGACGGGTGCCAAGCAAAACACTGAGTCCCCCTGCAGCTAGTTATCACTATCCTCGTCCTCACCCCACTCTCCCAGTACCCACCCATTGCGATTCTGCCGCGGCCATAACTAATTGCCCGGGACCGGTTACCATCTAGGCCTGTTTCTCTAATTAAATTACACACTCTTGGAATGTTGCTTAACTTGTTTAAAGAGGAGAGGTTTTTGTTGGTGTTGGCCCACTCTGTCTTGAGTCCCCATCGCTAATTGACGTTTCTGTTACAGAAAGGAAGCGGAGCAATTCTGAACACTGTAAAAACGAAAGCGAACCCGGCTATGAAGACTGTCTATAAATTTGTGAGTACTGGTCTTGGTCTCAGGATCGGAACAGATCTGTCCCTCGGCATGATGAAACTCCTCAACCTAGCTGGCCCTGTACTGCAGAGAGGATTCAGGGGCTGCTGTGCTGTTTCCTAAAGCTTCCACGGCTCTTAGAATTACTTAGTGTTGATTATTTGGTGACCAGGTCAGTGATGTTTTTCATGTTAAACTGTTTCTGCTCACAGTTGCTGCAATCAAGACATGGGAAGCCACGGGTTTTAGCTTTTAATAAAATGTAGACCAGGTGGCTAAAATGCTGGCTGATCCGAGCTTGTGTCCCTGAGACCCGGAGGCGTGGTCAACCGGGCGTTCTGGTAAAACCTTTCCTACGGGGATCCCCATTATCATGTCAAAATGAAGCAGCTCCTTTGCTGGTTACTGAAAAGTGTTCATGGTGGGACACACTCCCTAACTGTTGTCCCAAATTCTTCATCATCTCTCTCACCACTGCCCTATAGGACATGCATTGTCTGTGAGACTCATGCCCACAGCAGAGAGAAAATAGGAGAACACGGCCACTCCCGATCCGATGTTCCATCTCTTACAAGCCTCAAGTATTTTTTTTTCCTCATGGTTTCTCTTGCTTGCTAATTTGACTGTGAGCCACTTGGGTGGTTTTGTTTTATTTCCATTTTTAATTTTGTTAGTCCTTTCTGTGCTTAAGTTGTAGTTATTTTAACCGGGCGGGTGGCTGCCAACAGAACCACACAGGTCTAAAATGACGGAAAATAAAAGCCAGGGTGTGTGGCGAAATGAGATTTAAGAAACGGCACCAGGGGAACCCAGTGATGTGTCTGCTCAGGCCAGTCAGCCCCGGCAGAAAATTGGTCCTGAGGCCCTGCCCCAGTGAAATGTAACAGATACTCAGATTTTTGCAGCCTCAAAAGCTGCTGTTCCATCTACACTTACTGGTAGCTGTCACCAGGCTGCTGAGATAAATAAGTACAGAGAGCAGAAGAAGGCCTTCCAAAGGGGGGAGAGAGAAAAAAAACTTAGGGCCATCAAAATGCAGAAAATAAAATCTCTGTTGCCTCTTTAAGGGATTTTTTTAACCTCTTAACATTGTATTTGTTTTTGTAGCCGTTATGTTTTCGACTTGATGATCCCATTTTTCCTTCTTTTTTCTAGTAATCAGAGAAGGTGATTCGCGACGGATTGAAATCAAGCATAGTCCCTGCTGGAAACAGGGAATCTTAACTTAAATTAATTTTTCATGCAGGCAAAAGATCATGCAAAAATGGGAATAAAAGAGGTGAAAAACCGCTTGAAGCAAAAGGTACTTGAAGTTCTTATTCAAAATGTATAAGCACCGTATATGAAATGCGTGGCCACAAAAAAGTACGATGTGATCAATAGAGGGCTGTTTGATACACTGTTGTTAGCACACTTCAAAATGCATTACCAGCTGTCCGGGAGTTTTCACACTGTTATAAATATTCACAGACAAAAACTGTCTTCAAATAACATTAAGACTGGCTTAAACCCACAAAGGCAAGCAAGTTCAGAGTTACCACTATCAGTCTGCCCCTTGCCCACCCCACTGGGCCTGGGGTTCACGGGGCTCTTAGAAATTGGCTCAGCCTACCCCTCTGGGCACCTCTCCTTCCCACAGCTGACCTCTACCCCAGGGCGGCTGGTAACCAAAATCAAGAAGCATCTCCAGGGAAATGACCTCCGGGGTTCGGGCATGCACGTGGCCACCGCGCAGATACAGGGCACACAAAGGGTGGGTTTCAGGAGGGCGCTGCGGGCTCTCCTCACAGTGCTGGCCTAACCGAGAGGAGCCCAGCAGTTCCTGTTTGAGACTCTTGGGCAACAGGACTCTGATTTGTCTCCTTGGACCATCAGTAAAATGGTACGAAATCCTACAGGCTTCATGCTGGCCAAGAGTCCCCTGCCTGATTCTCTAGCCTTGTACAGGGACGTTAATACATCAGAGGGCATTTTTACATGATGACGAATGTCATCATTATCAGTTACCACTCTTCGATAACCACTTACTGAGGATGGCCCAGGCTGGGAGCTTTCACATTTAAGCCTTAGAACAACCCTGGGAGGGTATGATTCCCATTTCATGTGTAGAGAGCCTAGACTATGATTCAGAGGTGAAGGAATTTGCCCAAGGTCACACTATTGGAGCCTACGGAACCCAGATCGGGTTCCAGACCCATCCATTTCCAGTGTCCGTGCCCTTACCACGACAGCGTTTCCTGCTGCCTTCCTGAGACAAGTGTTTGCTTTCCAAAACATGTTTGGGAGCACTTACTTCATTATCCCACACCCCCAAAATGTGCAACTCGACGGGCCTTCGTCTATCTCAGCAGTTTTTTTAAAATCTGAAAGCAGTTTTAATTTTATGAAGTCAGAAAGGACCTCTAATTAACTCGAAATGGTCCAAGGAATTGATTCCTTTCTTTTAATTGCAAAATAATTTGTTACGACTAAGCATTTAAATTCCTAGTTTCAGCTGAGAGTGAATTTCTAACAGCTGAGATTCAAGTCCCGAAATAAAAATCCTGTCCTGTAAATCCAGGTAGACCCTAACTGTGGTCTGTTGTGCCCTGCCAGAGGCTGAGAGGTGGAATTCTTTCCTTGGATGTTAAGTGTGATCCATACTTTTTTATCTCCTATCCCAGTCGCATGGAACTGAGTTGGATAAAATACAGAGTGGCAGGGAGGGGGTATTTCTCTCACCAAATTTTCCCTCCTTGATGACCTGATCGTAGGCTCAGCTGGTGTTAGAATACTCCTTGAAGTAAGTAAAGAAAGGGGTCCCTCCTCAGGCAGAGGACAGTGCTCCTCATTGGTCGGATCTGCTCTCTGCAGGCCATCGCCTCCCTCCCGGTACGTGGAAGCCTTGGGCCTGACGAAAATCCCCTTTTTCTGATACGTAACATTTCTGCAAATAACCAGTTAAGCCCCAGTTTTTTGATGTTGTGGTTCAAAGGTTCACTTAAACAATCTAGATCACCCTCCTTCCACACCACCTCCCCTTCCTTTCCTTGATAGTATCTAAAGCGGGTTTTTTTTTTCCCTCCCCTTCTCCTCTTCCCCCTGCCAGTCTTTTCAAGAACAGCTTCAGGAGATAATGTTCTATAGAAAGTGTCAGTACATTTCAGGTGACACAAATGGTGAAGGCATTTTATAGAAATGTGGCTTGTCACCATCGGACTGTTGACAGATCTATTAGTGCACCTTTTTCAATTTTCACTTTTCCCCCCTTCGGTCTTACAGATTTCTATAGACTTGATATTTTGCAGTTGTTCTTAGAAGAGCTATTTTGTAATTGAAACTCTAGCATTGTTCAGTGCAGGCAGGACTTGGCTCTCCTGCTCCCTTTCTTGAGCTAATTTAGGATTTGGCTCCATCTGACCTCTCTCACTGCAGTAGAAAATATTTCCTTGGCTTTTTTGTTCCCCTCTCCTCTGCCCCCTCCCCTTCACATGGCAACATATCTGTGTGGCTCCCCAGATGTGTCTAATGCAGACATCTCAAGTTTGGTTTCTGCTATGAAATTGAGGCAGTTCCCAACAAAGATCCAATTTTCAAATGTACTGGGCTGCCACCTGGCCTCCTCTAACTCTGCATAGTGATGGTGACCTCGCAGATATAATCAAGAACCCAATCTTGCCCTCTGCGCTCTCGCCTTGGGTTTGAATTGCAAATAGAAAATGTGGGGCCGACCTGCGGAGAGGTCACCATGGTGCGTGGAGGGTCCATCTCTAATATGACTGAGCAGGGCCCCTTTTCCATCCCTTGTTCATTTGTGCTGCAGATTTTCAAAGCATCTGAAAGAGGAGCTTTCAGGGTATCTGTGTGACCATTGGCAAATAATTGTTAATAGATACTATAGTGTGGCTTTATTCCATACCTGCTCTGCTTCAGCCCAACAACAAAAAAAGAAGGATGGATAACATATTTCTCTAGGTAAATGCAGCAAGGTGGTCAAGTTCTTCTGTAGCTTGGCCTCCTTTGAAGTCTGAGTTGCTCAAAATTAGGAAGAAGAAGAAACGGCCAAGATGCTACCCAGCTGCCGCTTTCTAAAGGGAGGATGTGGTGCTCTCCTCCAGAGCATCTCCCCGCCGGACCTGGCGTGCAGGAGAATGCCGCATGGCTGGGCTCCTGACTGTCAGCGCACCGCATTCTCTGGCCACACAGTGCGAGGCTGGCATCAGTGGGCCCTGTTTGAAAGACGATGGGCACACACATGCTCCTTCTCACCTGCAGGGAACATTAAGATACTCACGTAAGGATGTCATTTTTTCGTCCATTGGGAAACCCCTGAAAAATGATCTTTTCTTTTCTTCAGTATCAGAATGATTGAATCAAATGGGCCCATTTCACAGCCCTTTTGAAAGTTTCTAAATCTTTGATCCTGGAAAGATAAATCGAGCTTGTCGATGTAAGAGTTTGTGACGGAGAGGAGCAAATTCACAGTTAGGTCAGCGAAGCCTTGAGTCTCTGGCCAAACATTTCCGAGTGTATTGAAGGGAGTAAGCATGTGTGGGGCAGGGAGATCTAGGTAGACTCTCGTAGAACAGACATTTTCACACCTTATCACACAACTGTCAGCTCCCTGTCTCCACATTAAAATACGCTGCAGCCTCAATCACAGAAATTCCAACTTTGGATATTGTTTTGATATCAATATTCATATTTTAATTTGCATTCGCTGTGGTGTGAAGTAGACTGCAAGAGAAGGGCGCTGCACGAATCTGAAAATGGGAGACCAGCAATCTCAGTCAGAGACGTGAAGGGCTCTGCCTCACGCCCACCAGGGCCTTTGAACCCCTGATGCCGTGGTGTGGTATTTGGGCTTCTGAGGTAGATAAGCTGGGTTTAGTGCTGGTTCGTTGTGTAGGATATTAACTGTGTGACCTTGAGTAAGTTAGTAGACATCTCTGAACCTGGTTTTTTTCCTCATGTAACTAGGAGAAGGATCGACTTTTACTGGATTGTTGTAAGGATTAGAAGAGGTAATGGCTTTCAACAGCAACATCTAGGAGCCACTCATTAAATGGGAATTTCCATCCTGTTCATTTCCTCATATCCCACATCCAGAGCAGCCGATCTCTCCAGACGCCCACATGTACACACCCTGAGAGCATGGCTGGCATGGGATCACCTCCCTTTTGGTCATCCACACGGCCACCAGCAATTTTTCTAGAACGCAGCACTGACTGAGGCACTCTCTTGATTAAAACCTTTCAGACCTTTCAAACCTTCCTCCGCCTCAGCCAGGGGGGTTCTTGGAATGTCCCAGCTGCTGAGCCACTTGCCCTTCCTTAACCAGGGGGTGCTGTCTACATACCCCCAGCCAGGAAGGCTCTCCCGGCATCTCTGCCTCATGAAGTCATATCCTCAGCTCCTTCCGGGTCCAGCCCCCTCCCCAGCTCCTACCCAAGGCCACTCAGCCCCCTTCCTCCCCTGGGTTTCTGCCTCCTGACTTCTCAGAGATACTCTGTCCAGTGCGTACTGCATGCTGTCCCTACCTCCTCCACAGACAGGTGGAGGGTAGACCCCAGTCATGATTTTCGATTCTAGCAAACTCTTAGGAAAAGTGATGGGAACTGAATTATTTTCTGACTCCTTTACTTTACCAAGAGATGGGAACTGGTTGGGCCCCAGGGCTCCTGGTAAGAGATTTGTCACTCTGTGGTGGCCTCTGATCCGCAGCTCTGTCTAGTGCCTTCCTCCTATGTGACCCTTCGGGAAGGAACAGATTTACCCCTCCTGTCAGCTTCTTGGTTTTGCATTTTCAAAATGACATTTCGACAGTCTTTTTTTTTTTTCTGTTTACAAACAAAAAACATGTTTATTGGAGACAATTCAACAAATCAGACAAGCAAAAAGAAAATGATCTTATTTTATAACCTGCATTTTCACTTACTGTATTCTGAGTATTTCCCAGACCACTAAATGTTTCTTCTGCCTGTCATTGTTTTAAGTGGCTACAGAAAATTTTATCTGATGGGCGTATATACATTAATCAGTCCCTTTCTTGGATACTTAAGTTAGGTCCAGTTTTTTTCTAGGCCAAGTATTCTCATAGGTAAAACATTGCAGGAATTCTTAATTATTTCATTAGGATAAATTTCTAGGAATGTAATTAATGGGCCGAAGGGCATGTACCTCTTTTAGGGTTTTGATATAAATTGCCAATTTGTATTCCCTCCAGAAGGGTATGAGAGTGCCTATGTTCCCAAACCCTTTGCTGGCAGCTCCTCAGCTCATTCTGAGACCACAGTTTCTTTAATTACAGGATCTCTACTGTGTCTGAGATCTCTGCTAGTAGATACAGTAGAGGATGTGAGTTGGCCCTATTTCTTTCTTGACTAGGGCTCCTCCCACTCTGCTCTCTCTGGGAGGAAGCAGTTGTCCTTCCCCAGCTGTAGGAAATAGTGAAGAAGTGAATAAATTGGCAGGGCGAGCCACGGGATTTTGTGAGAAGTCTTTTGCACTTTGGGATCTTCTAACTGAAGAAAATTAATGTGCAGCACTGTTTTTTGATGCACAAGCACATTTGTATATCGGACACATTTGCCTTCCAAGTGTTCAGCTCCGTTTACAAAGATTGATCGGAGAGCGTGTACTATACATTCAAGGCTCTGAGGCAGAGAACCTCAAGAAGCAAACCCCAAGGAATTGACATTCTTTAGGGATAAGAAGTATGTGCAAAGAGAGCAGAAGGGGTGGCACTAGAGGGTCAGTGTAACAGAAGGGGGAGATCACACCCGCTGGTCCGTCGAGCACCTCCTCAACTCAGAACACCTTCACGTGTGCTGCCGTCATGGGTCGATATTGGTATAAACGCCAGAAACCACAGAGCTCTTGGTTCCTCCACTTTCTAGCTGTGTGGCTTTGGGTGAGTTGCCCCCTTTGAGCCTTGTTTCCTCACCTATAAAAGAGCGATAATCCTGTTTACCTTGTGGTTGCTGTGGAAACTGTGATCGTGAAGGTCAAGGGTCTGGAAAAGTGCCTGCCAGTAGTAGGTGCTCAGCACAGCCCAAGGGAAGCTCTTTTTAGACGGTGCTTTTTCCATTTTGCAGGGGATACGAGCTGTCAGTTCAGTTTGCACAGGACTGTAACATTTTCCAAGCTCCCTCGTGTTTCATCTCCTTTAATTCATTCTCCCTGTAGCTTTGAAGTTCACCAAGCAGGTGGTGGTCTCCCGGTTGTAAAAATAAAAAAAATAGGTACAAGACAGTGTTTACTTATAAGCTTAAACTAAGACACCTTTCCCAAAACCACCACACACATTTTTTTAAAATAGCTATCATCTTACAGTTTTTATTACTATCAATATTTTCTCACCATGTAACCTTACTGCTCGATTTCTTTATATTTTTTTTCAGCCCGTCACTCACACACACATGCAATATTTTTCGTGGACTAAAAATGGATTCTTTTTCTTTTCTTTCTTTTTTTTCCCTTTTTTTTTTCCCTTTTTTTTTTTTTTTTTTTTTTTTTTACTGTTTGGCTTTACTCAACCTTTGTGTCTGTCTTCTCAGTAACCCCACCTGGATCCAGAGTGACCCTTTTGCCCTTTGTTACTTTCTGGCGCAGATGGAGCCCCTCCCCTTCTTTGTTCCACTTGACCTGAGCACCTTAGGGCAGCCCCTTTTCTAAAAGAGCCATTTCTAATTGGCTGTCGGCAGCCTCTCATCACGCAGGCTAAGACTTGGGGGCCACTTACTGTAGGCCCTCCCTGCGAAACCAAGAGGCCATCACCTCCCTGTGTTGTTACCAAGCAGGGCTAGAGGCTGCAGCTGGGTGTGTGGGGTTGAATGTAGCAAGATCCCTACAGTTCGTTATAATAAAGTTTATACCTTTATTAGTAGGTATTCCGTTATTACTGAGTGCTGTACATAGTACATTACTGAATCATAATGTTCTAGACACACTTACATCGCTTTATTTCCTTTACTCCTCACAGCTACCATATCCCCATTTTACAGACAAGGAGGCAGAGATTCACAAATGTTCCGTGTGTTTCTTCCTTAATGCATTATTATCCAATAAGGGACCACTTTCCTCTATTTGCCACCATTCTCTTTATTTGGCTAAGTTAAAAGCAACCCGTTGTCAAGTCTTCTGTGTGCAGAATTTAATGAGTACTAAAGGTGTGTGTCTTGTTGACCAAAATAAGACTTGTTTTGCAATGAAAAGAATTCGAATTTTTCTTTATTATTTCATTCTGACTGGGAGTATTTTTACTTGGTTAAAAAAAATTATTTAAATGTTTTTCATTTGTACATTTATTCTCTGCCTTGCTCCAATGAAGGTCTAAGCAACTTTCACAACTTGAGTAAAACGTGTGGTCCATACAGCACAAGTGGGCACCCATCCCCATCTCAAAAGAACCAAAGGAAGCATTACCTGCCTTTTGCACATTGGAGTTTTTTTTTTCTTTATACTTTGACTTCATTCAAAAGAAGCTCAAATTAAATGTAAATTTCTGAATTTCAATATATTACTTTGGTTCCCTAAATGTTCTCCAAGTCATAAAATCCGAACTCAGACTTGGGTCTCCTCATTCTCTGCCAGAAAGACTAGATAAGGCTAGGAAAGGGGGTGGGGGGGGGCACAAACACCTCATTTTCACACAGTAATGTCATCAGTAAGCAAGCGTGGAGAAAGTGTCCACACTCACAAATAACAAAGTATGCAAATTAAAACAACAATGAGGTCTAATTTTGCACCTCTTAAATTAGCAATACATTTTTAAAATGATAAGGCTAACAAGTACTATGAAACTGATAACTCACCCATTGTCAGTGGTTGGTGTAAATTGGAAGGCAATTTGGTAGAATGAATAAAAAGGCTTAAGGTGTTTATATCTCTTGACCTAGTAATTTCATTCCTAGGGATTTCTATAAAAAAAATAATCCAAAATAAAGAAAAACTGCAGTGTTTATCACTATGGTATTTAGGAAGTAAAAAAAAAAAAAAGAAGAAATAAGGAATAATCTAAATGCCCAATAGTAGTAGAGTGGTTTATTAAATTATTATATATCCACTCAATGAAATATTAGCATCTATTAAAATTATCATTAAAATGACTATAGCACCATGGAGATGCTTATAGCGGGAAAAAAATAGAATGTAAAATTATCCATGAGCTGTGATTGCAAGTAATTTTTAAATGCATGTGGACAAAGTGAATATGTAAAAATGGAAATAGCTGTGTAAGGTAGTAGGACAAAAAAATTCCCCCCACCCCGCTATTATGAATTATTATATTGTCTTTGTAATTTAATGTGTATGATTTTGGTTTCTCATGTCCTTAAAAGTCAAAGAGCCAAGTTACCCTTCTGCTTCCTCCATCTCCAGCAGGAGGAGAGGCTCTGAACATCCCAGAGGGAGTGTTCCGTGGCAGGCCCCTGAGCTATGGGGTGCGAGGGGGCACCTGTTCGTGGCAGGTAGCGTGACCCCAACACCAACCCAGACTGGCTTCTCCCCGCAGGACATCACCGAGAATGGCTGTGCCCCCACCATGGAAGAGCAGCTGCCAAAGACTGTGCCGTCCCCACTGGTAGAGGCCAAGGACCCGAAGCTCCGAGAAGACCGGAGGCCAATCACAGTCCACTTCGGACAGGTATGTACCCTGGCCCTTGGACTGGTCTTGTTTTGTTTTGTTTTTTTTTAGCAGAAGCTAGAGCACCGCGGCAGACAGGCTTAGACAGGCTTTTCGTTTCCGCTCTCTTTGGCAAAACCACTCCATGGAGCTTTGCACATCTTTGAATGTTTATTTGGTACAAATGTGGTTTGAAGGGGAATTTTTCAAAAATTTTGAGGAGCCAGCATGGCTCTGGTCATAAACGAGCTCAGCTCTTGAATGAAGTCATTAAATGCGGCTGCCGCCTCCCCCACTCCAAGGCACTCCGCTGAAGGCGCCTCCGTTAGCTAAGCATCTCATTAGAACACTTAGCATCCCAGGCCCTTCTTTGCACCTTCAAATAAAAGGCAACAAGCGAAGTCTTAAAAAAAAATCAATTAGGAGTTCTTTATTAATGTACTTCCTGAAAATCAATATCGGGAGTCGTGCTTCTCAGAGTAAACACCCGCGCTACTATTCCAGAGATCCGATTCTTTCACCAACTATTTTTGATGACCCGAGCATTTGAAAAATTGTCTATTCGTTTGATTTTTTTCCCCCTTAAGTAAAACATCGTATTCTGTATAGAAACTGAATTTTTAAATCTATTTCCATGCAGTGGTTGTATTTTTAGCTGAAAAAGATTGTACACTCTCCCGTTTCTCTTGAATTGACTCTCTTGATGAGCAAAAGTCATAATTATTTAGTTTGTGAAAAATGGTTCTCAGCAAGATGTGACTGTGACAACAATTTGCAAGGTTACTTATTTTTAAATCACTTGATTCTTGAGCCATTTATTAGATGGAGCATCATTAAAATCATCTTTATGATTTTATCTTAAATACGATTGCTTTTTCATCACATAAAGGATCTAGAAACATACATTTTAAATGCCCTGTTTTTAACAGACATTTATCAAGCGCCTACTGTGTACTGGCATTGAGCTCTTTAGAAATGAAGAAAATTAATGAAATGGTTGCTCTGGGTTATTATGGTAAGGGGTGAGTTTGTTGACTTAAGAATCTTCTTCTGTAATCAGTATTTTCAGATCATACATTCCTACATCTTAAACTTGGGGAAGTTCGTCCCTTTTTCGGATTTTACACTTAAAAAGGACGTTATAAAAATTGAAATGTAGTGCGAGAAAGGAGCATTCTCGGGGCAGGGCTCACTTGGTTAATGCTTCTCTTCCGCTGGTGGTGTGTTTCCACCCCTGAAGAGCTGCCTCCTCTGGGGCTCAGGCCCTGTTGGAGAAATCTGCACCCCAGTTTCCTGGCGGAGTTTGCTGAAAGCACAGCCCCCGTTGTAACCAGCATGGCATTCCAGAGCCAGCTTCCTGCTTTCCTTTGTCCTCATTCCTGCACACACTAACCTTCCCATGAAAAGAGCCCCTCGCTGGAGTTTGAAGCCCATTACAGAGAAAGAGGGGGCGGGGGAGAGGGATTTCATGGTGTTAAACATTCCATTTTCGAAACACAAAAAAGGAGGCCCTGTTTGAAATGGAGAAAAACCTTCTTTCCATTTCAGCAAGAAGCAGAGATGCTTTAATGTCATTCCCAGCTAAATGCAGAATAAGAGTGTGTGTGTGCGGGTGGGGGATAAACAATTAAAAAAGCCACCCCAAACTCTGTTGAAATAAGAGCTGTCTGTGCCTTCACAGGTCTGTAAACTGGAGAGGATGAAAGTGGCTTTTTCTCCCCGTTTGTCACTTCCCTCACGTGGCTGCGAGCATTATGCAAGTGTACAGGAAGGCAGGATTTTTTTTTTTTTAATGCGTGCATGCGGATTAAGGTCAAGCCCCAAGTATCAGCCATGCAGCGGGCTCTCCCTCACAGCTGCAACCGCAGAGCCTACCCACAGCCGCGAGATGCCTTAATTGAGACGTGCTGTCAAAGTGACAAACACATTTGCATACAGTCTACACTCTATTTATTTTCTCTGGAAAGGTCTACAGTCTGCTGTTGGTTGAACATTCTTAATCAGTTTGCTGTAAGTGAACTGCCAGCTAGCTCACTTGTGCCGGCCGCTTCTTCATTAGGTGACAGATTAGCTGCAGGGGGGATGGGCCAGGGAAACCGCAGACCCCTTTCTTTTAACTCTTTCCGGCTTCGCCCCCGTGCCGGGTTGTCCTTTGGTGCTTTTCCCTGGCACCTGCCCGGTTTGCTGGGTCCGTGACCGGAACCAGCAGTGTTTCTAGAGCACCTACTACTGGCAAGGATAAGTTTTAGGGACTTTCTATTCTCCTCAAAGAACAGTCTTTTGAGTTCCATTTCAAAAAATTTTTGCCACACCCTCCTACCATCTGTGCTATTCTTTTCCTTGCTGTTTTTCTTTAAATAGACTCAGACCTGACATCCATACCAGCTTTAGCCTCATCTTAAGTAATGACGTTGACAGAATCACAGGTCTGACGTCCTAGTCCCGTTTTTTTTCTAAGGCATATCAAAAAAATCTTTTTAAGTGTCAGTCCATATATCGCCTGCACCACTCATGTGGCCCCAACAGTATGCATTCTGTTTTGGGGAAGCATGTCATCTCTGCCTTAGCCTTTTGAGGAAGGGACCATTAGCCACATTTTAGAGACCCAGAGCTAGAGCCCAGGGACCTGAAGGGACCTGGCCAGGGCCACAGTACCAGCACAAAAACCTAGGACAGCCCAACTACAGAGCCCACTCCAGCTCCCTCACCAAGCAGGGATTTCAGCTGTTTGATGTCTGTTAAAGCCAGTGGGTCCCCGCAAAATCATTTGAACTAGCCAGACAGTGACGCTAACCTCAGAAAGATTTTGCCTTGGGTTTGCATTTCTGTGGATCCCATTCTTTAAGAACACTTAGCTTTCCAGCGGGGACAGAATACTGTTGAGGTGGTTATTACATTCCAGGAGTACGCCGTGTAGCCAGCCAGGGGACCTTCGCGTGGACACAGGGTGGGGTGGCAGGGAGCCGGAGGAGGCCTGTGTGGAGCCCTCAGACGCAACCGTGCTGGGCGCTGGCCAGAGCTGCCTCTGCCAGGGGAGAGAAGGTGCTCTCCTGCCTCTCGGCCTCACTGCAGCTTCCTCCTTTGAGGCTATGACCATCCCTCCGTTTAATTATGCATCTGTTCATCCATGTACTGAGATCTACCATGTGTTTAAAAAAAAAAAAAAAAAGTCCTTGTGGGGTGTAATGAGGGAGACAGACTAGCAAATGGACAGTCCAACCCAGAGTGATGAGAACAGAAGTGAGGTGAGCTCGGGGCACTCAGGGCCCCAGAGAGGCCACCTCTTCACCCCCAGGACCACTCATCGCAGTCCAAGTTGGGCCCTGTAATTAAAAAATATTTTGTCAACAAACTGAACTCACAAACAGTTCATTTGTTTTCTAAAGCAGGCACACGTATCACCACTCAGCGCTCCTGATGAGCCCTTTGGATGGTTCCAGGCAAGAGCAAAGTAAATGGATTTTTAGGGAGCCTCTGCATCCTTAGCCTGGACAGTTTCTTTAAAGCGTTCAAAAATCTCAAATAACTTGAGAATGCCTGTTCCTACCTTGGAAAGTATTTAGGTTTAGAGAGGCTTTAAATAACTCTTTTTTTTCCCCTCCCAAGTTCGGAATAGTTGAGAAATAAGGCCCAGGAGATAGTCAAATGAGATAAAAATGCCAGCTTTTTTACTGATAAGGCTGAAAGGAGAATACTGTTTTAGACCTGAGGCCAGATGGGCTTGCTAAAACTTCACTTCAGAATTAAAAAGACGGAGCTACCCCGCACAGGAGAAGGGGACGATTGCAGGCAGCACCCAGCGGGGCCTGTGGACGGGCTGCTCCGCAGGAGGGCGCCACGAGGGCGCGTGGAACCCGGAGCATGGTCAGTTCTTCTCCCCAACCCCGAGGGAAGTGCTCTTCTGTCTAGCAGGAGTGAGCAAGGGGGTTCAGAGAGAAGCTAAGGATCCCCACCCCCCGTGTTTTTCTCTCCTGGGAAGGGGAGTGGACATTCCTTCCTCTCTGGAGGTGTGGAGGGGTGAAGAAGCGGTGTCCTCCACTCACCCCTCAGCCAGAACATCTTGCCTTGACCCCTTCTTCAGGGAAATCAGCGGAGGTGGCCCCTCCATGGAAACTGCTTTGCTCCCCCTGTCTAATAAGGTGGGCAGGCCACTAGGTGCTTTTACATCTGTGCTCATTTCGCTGAGTCTTTACCAGCTGGTAGGGAAGAAAGCACAATACCCATTGTACAAACGAGGAAATAGGCGTGGAAGACGTGCGCTTGAACTAGTAACGAATTGACACCACGTGGCGAGCAGCACCTCTGCCTCTCGGCCCCCCACCCTGGCCAGGGGCACCCGACTGACCTTGGGAGCCCGTGACTGGGCTCTGGTCCTGCTCACACGCTGGCAGTGCTGTGTGCCTGGCCGGGGGCCAGGACTTCTCAGGAAGTGGGAGGACAGGGCTCCCCTGAGAACATCAGGGTAAACCCACAGGACCCCCTTCATGTGTTCCCTCCAGATGATTGATCCTGCAAACGAATTAACTGCCTGCCTTCCAATCTGGTAGCTTCCAAAAAGTACATTCTCCCAACTGAGCCAAGGTTTCTAAATCTCTTTAACATAAAGTTTGAAAAGCCAGTTAAACCGAAGCCCAAACTAAGCACTGTCATGTCTTCCAGAGATCTGGGACAGAGGGGTTTGGATACACCCCCAGGAACAGCTCTTGGAATATGGCTGCCTGCTCGTCTGTGCATATGGAGAGATCTGGCTTGACAAGCATGAGCTCGGTCATTTAGTGCCAGTCTCGCACTAGGCTGGAAAAGCTGCCCAGCCAGCAAATGCCTTCTCAGCACCCTTGGCTCCGAGTGCCCTGAGAAACCCCTTCTGCCCCATTGAGCTTGGAAGTCACACACGATTCCCTTCAGTTTAGCTATTGCCTCCCACATATCTCCAACAGATGCTCCCGTGTTCCCCAGACACCTCAAACCCCAAGCCTCCAATCTGAACATACACTCCCCGCCAAACTCTCTCCTCTCCTGCCATCTCCACCTCGGTGAATGGCGCCGCTGTCTCTCCAGAAGCCTGGGTGCACTCACTCTCACCTCGTGGCCTCTCCCTTCCGCCTCCTGGACACTGCTCAGTCCCTCTCCTCTCTATGGCCTCCCTCACAGCTTTGGTTCAAGCTGTGTTGTCACTCAGCTGGACGGTTCCACAGTCTCCTGACTGGCCTCTGGCCTCCAGACTTAACCCGACTACATACCCCGCATGGCCTTGCAGGGTCCACTTGAGGCATCCACGAGTGGCCTCGTCACCTCCCTGCTCCTCCCCACCCCCAAACATTCCCTCTTCATCCTTAGCTTGGCACACGAGGTCCTCCATGGTCTACCTGTCTGCCCTCAGAGCAGGTCCCTTTTGTAAATCCCCTGACTCCCCTGGAGAGAGTTAGCTGCTCCTGTCGTTATGCTGCCCTTAGAACTCGTCACATGCAGTGCGTCTCACACAGCCTCGTAATTATTTCTTTAATGCTTGTCCTCCCCTGTGAGAATATGAGCCTCTGGAAAGTCTACCACAAGCCCTGGTGCTGAACTGGCAGACAGTAAACGTCTTAAGATTTTATTATTGATGTGGATTTTTAAATTGATTAATAATTGATTGATTATTGTTTAAGTACTTGCTGTGTGTCCAGCCAGTTATTTGGTTTTATTTCAGTTGCTATGCTTATAATTCTGTTCATGTGAAGAAGAAAAATGAATATTCCATTAGTGGCCAAAAACTACTTCCAAATCACTTTCCATAAATAAGGGTTTTATTTCCAAGTAGAAACAGCTTTGTATTATAGGAATTTAGATCCTCTTAGTTTGTGTTTTTATGAACTCCCAAGGTCTAGTCCTGTATGCCTCAGGAAAGGGAGGAAGGGGAAAGAAGCAAAGTACTGGGGTACCCACCCCCCATCCCCAGGATGGGTTGACCTAGGGAGCAGGGGAGCGAGGGGGAGAGCAGGCAAGGGAAAGAAAAGCCTGGCGTCCCTTGAATTATATCGTATAAAGCAAAGATTTTGTCTATAAAAGAGACTAAGCTGCATGACCAAATGCAAAGTTTGAACTTAACTTGGATTATGGTGGTTTTTTTGTGTTTTTTTTTTTAAGCTTTAAAAACATTCCTGGGGAAGTTGGCAGATTTGAAGATGGACTAGGATGTTAGTCTATACGATGGAATTATTGTTAATATCATGGTTTATGGGGGGTTATCTTTATTCCTAGGAAATGCACACTGAATCATTTAGGGGCAACGTACCAGGACACCTGAAACTTGCTCTCAAGTGGTGTGGTCAAAATATTATGTGGGTGTGCACACACGTACACACCACCCATTCACGGAGACAGAGAGAAAAAGCAAATACAGCCCTTGTCCCCCACAAAAATGTAACTACTGAAAAGGCAGATGCTGATCGGTTGCTGGGGGGCAATGTGGGAGAGGGGACAGAGCACAGGGTTTAGCATCAGGCAGCTGTGGAATTAAATTTGAGCTCTGTTACTATCTAGCTGTTACTAACTAGCCTCAGTGAAATCAGCTTCCCCATCTGGGGAGTGGAGATAATCGAACCCATGTCCTGAGTTGTTGTAAGGGTTCAGTGAGTCTGTTCAGCTAAGTGCCACACATAGGCCCTCGGTAAATACGTGTATTTCTCTGGCGGGGGGCGGGGGGTGTGGAGAAGGGCCAGCTGTCCGTCACCCACTGACCCAGCCGCCCCAGCCGGCCTGGCAGCCCGGCACATGACCATCGTCATGGCTGTCAGAACACACACCCCTCAGCGGCCGCCCACCTGCCTCTGCACACTGGTCCCTGACCTGCGTCCCCACAGCTCTGGCTTGCATCACGGAGCAGAGGGCGAGGGGCTGACAGCATGGCCAGGAGATGGCGCTGGAAGGAGCAGATGCCCGAGCTCCTGGCTGACTAGGAGACTGAGCCCGAGAGGCCATGGGGCACGTTGGGGCACCAGGTGTGAGGAGCTGGCGAGCATCGTGGTCTGCGGTCCAAAGTCATTTTCTTGGTCTAACTCATCAGCCATGCTTTCGCAGTCCACAAAGCAGAGCTGCTCTTTCAAACTCTGTTACTTCCACATCCTGTTTTCCCTTTTCCATCACCCGTCTTTCTGCTCTCTCAGCCCTGTCTGTGCGTGAGAAGGCAGGTGCTACTGTGTGGCCCCCCAGTCCAGCCCCTCTGGCTCCAGTCCAGCTTTTGTACCAGCCGCAGTGTGACCACAGGCCATTCTGCCTTCAGTCCTGGTGGGGTGGCTCTTCCAAGTCGTTCTGACTCATTCACTGCCATTCCAAAAGCAGCAAGGTCCCTAATTGCTGGTGGCTTTGTCAGGTCTGCCTGGGGAGGGTGACTGGCGGGCCTGTCTTTCCATGTGGACTCACTTTTTCAGAGCCTAGGCTAGCCCAGAGACAGCTTTCCAACGGAAGGTGAACAAGGCCAGGGTTTGCTCCTCTGAGCACACATGTTCGATTTGGGAAGGAACACTTGCCAGTCAAAGAGAGAACTCAGATTCTGGAAATTCGTAACAAGTGGAAAATTCCGGAGAATTCTGGTTAAGCTTTCTCAGATACTATTCCTGTCATCCCCGGGAGCTTGAGAAAGCCGGACAGTTCAGCACTGGGGGGTGGATTTCCAGACGCACCGCAGAAGGGCTGGGAGGTGTCAGCGGCCAAGAGAAAATCCAGGTTCACAAGCAGTGTGCTGCCTAAGCTACAGCACCTGGGCCCCATTCAGCACAGGTGAGGATGGCCGCAGGGCCAGGGGCCGGGGTCCGCTCCCTCCCTGACCACCCCCCCCAGGACTTTTGAGCACTTCAGCACCAGTCTGAGCACCTGTTATACACTAGGCATTGGATGGTGTAAGGGCAGTCGTGGGAGGAGTGTGAGCACGACTTGCTCACCGCGTGCCAGGCACTACTCCGAGACCCGGAGAAACGTATTCCAGTGCCAGGTGCCATGCTAGGCAGTTCCCAGAGGTTAGCCCATAGCCCACTTAGTCCTTTCAGCCACCCAGGGGAGCCTCAGGTAGCATCTCCCTTTGCAGAGGGGGACACCGGCCAGAGACGGGATAGAGGCTTGGTACAATAGCCAGGATTCAAAGCCATGTTGCTTATGACTAGAGCTCGGGCTTGTACCCCACCTCTGTGCTGAGAACACAGCACCTTTGTTTTGGTGGCCCCGGTATCCACTTCGAACTCATTCCTGGTTCATGAGCTTCTCTCACCCCCATGTCTTAGTGTGTCATTGACCATCCCCAGAGCTGCCCCACCCCACTTCTGCCAGGACATCAGCCCACTGGACCCCTACATCCCTCTATTTCCGGGGTCGTGTGTTGCTCTCCTCAACCGGTCTGTGAGGCACAGGGGTCTCAGAAAACATCAGCAAGCGCTGAGATGGCCGGCCCTTCAGTCCTCCAGAGTGTGGGACCATCCCCTGGGTTCCCTCTCCGATCATGGACTCGCCTGGTAGTCAGAGAACTTAACCAAATCTTAGGGCCCTGCCAGAGTCACCCCCTCCCAAGCCCCCCTGCCGACACCCTTTTTGGGCTGGAGGTACCTGCCAAGTCCTCTACTTCAAGGCCAAGGCCAGTGCTTATCACCTTGTAAGACTCTGCTAAGTGCCTCCCCCCCCCACAACAGAGTCCCATCCTTTTGTCCCCAGCACACAATTTGTACTCATTCATCGCACTGCTCTTCGTGGGCATCTGCCCCAGGCCAGACCCCATGCTGGGGGCTAGGGGAGGGGGGCGGCCTCCATGAATCAGCTCCTACCCTGTCCTCTGCCAGGGATATCCTTCCTCTTCTGTTCCTCCTGACAAAAGCCCCTCAACCTGTCGGGGCCACCTCAAGCGCCCCTTCCCACAGAAGCCCTCCCTGCCACTTCCAAGCAGAGCACAATCCCCTCGCCTGACACACTGTCCCGAGACAGGGACAGTATCAGCCTCAGCTCTGTGACCTTGGCAGTCTCACAGGGCCTGGCACAGATGACTTGCCCAGGCAGAGTTTGGGGAATGACCAAGTGGTGAGTGCGTGAATACACGAAAGGCGGCGAATCTCAGGAAGAGGTGGGAAAAGTGCGCGCACTCCTTGAGCAGTCAGTCAGTGCAGCAGAGCGGGAGGAACCAAAAACAGGGGTGGCTGGTGTTCCGCAGTGCCTGTGTTCCCTTTTAAACCCCCACGCGCGGTGCCGTGCCTGAGCGACAGGCCTCCTGCGTCCCCCGAGTCTAAGCATGCTCAGCCGCGTGACAGCGGGGCCTCTTTGCTGGGGGACTGACCAGAGCCTAAAAACAGCATTTCTTTTAAGGTCTGTGCTGGAGCAGCTCCGAATCCAGCTCCCTGCCAGGGAGATATGCAGCCCAGCAGGACAAGAGCAGGAAATCTGATTCGGCGAGACCAGAGGAGGCATTTTCTCAGATTAGAATTCTCTGTGCCAGAGGTGGGGAGTTTATCACAGTAGGGAAGGGGAAATAAAACATAAAATATTGAAAATAAATTATATCCCACAAGCAAGATCCTCTGGGAGAATCAACTCGGTGTCAGGGGCCGTGCAGGGAGTCCCCACCCCATGGCTATAGGGGGGTTGTGCCAGGAGCTGCCTGTCGTGTTGTCCCCCAGCAATCCCTAAGCACACATGTGAACTAGGTGAATTATTAACCTGGCCGTGCCCAGAGGGAAGGGATGACAGGGACTAACCGAGCGGTGGCACTGGAGGGAGGGGTCAGATGGATTGGGTTGGTTTCCATTATAAGGTGGACCGACGGTGTGGGACTCAGGCCTCTGACAGGCATCACCTCACTTAATCTTCTCCACAATCCTATAAGATTCATGCAGTTGCTATTATCTCCAGAAAGCCAGTGCTCAGAGAGGTTGTATCTTTCCCAAGGTCACACAGTAAGTGGCAGAGCAAGAATTCCAAACCAGGTCTATCTGTTGCTGGGGACCGGGCTCTCCCTTCAGTCTGCCCCTCTCATCAGACCCTCCTCATCATTTACGCCTGGTTCCTGAGGCATCTGGTGGTAGCTGCCGGTGGTTTGGGACCCGCTTAGACTCCAGCAGTGTGGCATAGGATGGCTGCGGTCACGGTCACTCTGTTCTGCCTCTTCCTCACTCCTGGCTAAAGCTCACGGCCACTCCCTGGATTTAGGATTTGGCTTTCTCCCCAAAATAAACCTACGGAGTCCCAGATTCCTTAACACCTTGGCGGGGGCGGGGGGGGGGGGTTGTGTGCAAAAGCAGCAGCAGTGCTGCCCTCCTGGTGCCTGCCAGGTGTGGGGCAGGGTGCCCAGTAGGTGCTTGCATTGTCTCGCAGGACCTTGCCCAGACTGGTGCCCTAGGGTCTAGACTGCCCCGCTTTTCAGGAGGGCCAGAGCCCTCGCTCTAATCCCCTGGCTGGTTGGGCGGATTCCGATTCAAAGCCCTGGCTTCTCCCACCCGACCTCCAGCTCCCCCGACCCTGGGGCAGCGTCACAGCAAAGGCCGCATGGCAGCCTCCTGCGCACTCGATCTGAGATCGCACGGACCATGTCCCTGATTTAGGTTGTTGTTTTGCCCATTGTCAGTCTGCTTCGGTCCATGTCTTCTGGAATATTGTATCGCATTTGTTTATACTGCAGAGATTTTTAAAATGTAATAAAAGTACGAAAACAGAATATAAAAGGGCCTGTTCCCGGGGGATTGTTGATTATATCCCACTTGAAATGCAAAGTGTGGTAGGGGATTAACATTGCCTGGAAGCAGTTGAAACTGAATTTCTGAGAATTTGCTGCCCATCAGCCGTATGGTTCCATGGTTACAGCTACCTCCTTGGCCTTCCCCGGCATGCCCCAGTCCCAAACTCCTTCTAGGTGGATCCCAGTTTGCACTTTCCAGAGAGTAGATAGTAAATGTTTGCAGACGGACAGTAGGTTGGATCTTGGCAAGACGGTGCCTTGAGAGGCCAGGTGGGATAAAGTAGTCAGCAGAAGCCAGGAGACAAGGACTCTCCAGGTGTGCTAACCAGGGGATGTTCTCTCTGCAGATTGGGGGGGCGGGGGGTGCGGGAGGGAAGCTTCTGTCCCAGGGCTGTCTACCCGACACTTTCATTCTCCCAAGCCATGATGACCAGCTAAGAATTCTTCCCCTGCCGCCTTCCTGTCTTTGTGACTAAAAATCCTGAAGTTTTTTGCCAGGCAGAACTCTGAGTTTTTCTTTTATGCCCTCTTTAATTCCTTCCTTCACTTATTCAACATATAATGAGGCATGTCGGCTGCCAAGCCCTGCCCGAGGCCCTGGGGTCACAGAGGACTAAGATGTTGTCCTGCCTTCATGGCACTCATTGTCTGGGAGAGACAGTCAGCAAACCATACAGAAAGGGAAATGCTAATGGACATAAGTGTACTGGCTGGAGAGGGGCCCTAAGATGTCTGGGGGAACCAGGGCAGGCTTCTCAGAGGAGGTGACATTTCTGCTGGATCTTGAAAGGTAAGTTGTATTAGGTGGAGCCAGAGGAGGAGGGCATTCCAGGTAAAGAGAGTGACATATGTAAAGGACAGGAGAAGCTGGCTCTTCAGAGAAGAGCGGGGCTGGTGTAGGGAAGCAAGAGGCCAGGAGGCAACCGGCGAGGGCTGGGAGCCAAACTGCAGAGGTAGGCAGTGCCCAGGTCTTGGGGAACTTGAAATGTATCTTGTGGGTGTCAAGGAGCCAGTGAGGGTTGTATCTGAGGGAATCGCATCTGGGAAGATTGGCGCTGGGCCACCATAGGAAGGGGTAGATAAGTGAAGCAGGGAGGCTGCTAATGAGGCTGCTGACACGCAGTCAGGAGCTAGTGGGAGTCTGACTGAGGACCCATTATTGGGGTGAAGAGGAGGGAAAGATTTGAGAGAGACCTGGGAGACAGAACTTGGTGATCTGCTGGATCCTCTCTGTGGGAGCTGTTGGCATTCTCCCTTAGAATGATAGAGGGCTGGACACAGGCTGCATTTCTCTTCCTCCAGCCAACATGCTCCAATGAGGTTTCAGGCGCAGCCCATGACAACGGGAGCACCTGTTGGGGTGTGCAGGGCCAGCGGCCATCCCCCTCTGTAGCCCAGGGTGAAAGGTCCTGCCGAGGGACAGAATGGCCAGGTTGGAGGAAATAGGGTACAGTGACCTCCACCCTCTCCCGCTTTTGTCCCAAGGCTGTCTATCAACCCCCTTCCTTTTTCTACTTTCTCTGAGTCTTGGAACCAGGGTACCCATAGCTTCTTCCAACCTCTCCCCCATCCCAGGGTGTGGAGTGTTAAGGCTCCTGCTCTCTGGGTTGCCAGCTCTCCGGTGTCCCAGGTCATCTCCACCATGGATGATGTACAGTATTATGCTAAACCAACTTTATGGGCAGCCCCTTAAAATGCAAGCCTCTGCCCATGATGGATGGAGAGCATCCAGTTGTTTAGCCAACCACTTACGGTTTGTTGCAAACCTGCAAGAACCACACACAGGCGTCTTGTTAGGCCTGTTGCGACAAGGACCCCATAAATAAATAGCAGAGCGTGTCTTGGTGCATCAGGGCTGGAGTATGGAAATAGAGGCACTGTATAAATAATACATATTTACAAAATAAATATATCCGTACGTTAGCGTATGCAGCCATAACCAAATCACCCAGCGTAACAACCCGAAAGGCTCCGAGGGTCGGCCACGTGATTGGCTCCCATCCATCAGTGTGCATCAGCATTAGAAATGACTGCTGAAGGGAGGGGGTCCTCCTGCCCGCTGACCTCGAGGCCTTTGAATTGAGGCAAGTGGTGAGATCGCAGGTGGGCATCCTGACACACAGCTTTCCTGCCAGGGTTTGAAGCCTACCGCGGCCGTGTGTTCCTACAGATGTCTTAAGGTCTGCCGCCAAACAGAAGGCTGATTAGCACCAAGTTGCAGGATGTAATGGGGTGCACCTCCAAGAAGATGGCTGGCTGGGGGCTGGGGAGCGGAGAATGGATTTTCAAATCATGCAGATTTGCTTTGGCTTATGAAGAGAATCCGTGGGTTGACTTTCCAGGTGACTCTCACCAGAGGCCTGTAACTCTCAGCCTTTTGCCCTGAAGGTAGGGCTGGGTTTTCAGAAAGGCGATTCCCTGTCTCTGCTGCCCCTTTCTGAGCCGTGAACCCCACTGGGCATCTGGCTGTAGCATTTGCAGTTCCGAAGAAGCAGCTGACAGAATGGCCACTGGAGTGGGCGCCCCTCCCCTTGCTCGTAATGGCACAATGCTGGATTTCAGTATTTTAAATGAAAAATATATGCAGTTAGCTGTGCGCTGACAATGTCCTTGAGGATTTGACAGTGAGATTTTCCAGCAGTTGGTCTTCGTTAGGACCCTGGCGGTGTTTAATAAGGCAGTCGGAATGCTGGCACCTTGGGTTCCTGTTTGTTCTCCGAGGGCTCTGGGGCTGCCGCGGTAAGCACATCGACCAGAGCTGATCATTACAAGGGCGTACGCCACCATGAATAAAAATGTCACACGTTTTCCCATCTCACAGCGGTACAAAATGTCAGTCCTGTCAAACACACATTGCGGGGAGCTGTGTGCAGTCCGTACAAATTGGAGAGCTGCATATTCCCCCAGCCTTCTGATATTCTTCATTTGAAGCTGAAGAAAAACAGTTGTTAACCTATTAGCTAGGATTTTAAACTCTGCTGAGGCGGTGGAGGGGTAGACTTTGACACAGATAGAAACGTATTCCAGGGTCCAGGAATTTTAAAACCCGGTTCTCCATCCATTTGTTATGAGGGAAGAAAAAAAACCCCTCTGTCGAGTGAAACTGACTGTCTTTCTTTAACAGACACACTGGGGAAATTTGGGGATGTTTCACATCTAAGCTTCCTATTGCTTCCCACTTTTGCATTCCACTCAAAAAGTCTCCTGCTTTTTGGGATGGCCCTGGGGCTCAACCTGTTGGACCAGGATACCTCTAGGTGGGGAGTTTTTCCTGATCAAAAGCGTGCCAGAAATGTTGCCAGCCTTATGGACTGAGTGACTGGCGTCCAGGGACAATGACTGGTTGGTCCCGGTCCGTCGAATGCTGGGCGATGGCCTCCCTGATCATTTGGTTGCCAGTTCCACGGTCTTGGGCAAGCATGTACTTCGCACGTACCACGTGCGGACCTTGTGCCCGGAGCCAGGGGTCCAGGTGTGAACTAGACACAGCACCCCCTTTGAGGGGCCCACTGTCATTAGGGGAGGGACAGGAGAAAGAAGCCCCACTCTGTCAAGCCAGGAAGAGAAACATGGCTTCCAGGGAACGGAGGGACCTGAGGGATGGGCAGACCCATCGGGTCGGCGAGCTTGAGAAGGGCCCACAGGACGAGCACATGATCGCGAAGAGCGGGAGCACGTGAGGGACAGGGCAGGGTCTATATCGGGCCAGCCGGAAAGAGCTGCTTGTGGTGGGGTGGGTCATGAGGCTGGTGGGGGCAGGGCTGGCCTTGGCTAGGCTGCCAAGGGCAGCGTATGGGGCTGTGACCGGCTTCCCAGTCTGCAGGTGGGTGGGGGGCAAGGGGGCGGAGAGACACGGGCGGCGGGAGAGCAGTGTGGAGGCTGTTGTGACATCGGACTTTCTCTCCAGAGGCTGAGAGTCCCATCTGTACCACTGCAAAATCAGGAGAAGATTTTTATTTTCATTTGCTAGTGGCATACTGCATGGGGTGGACATCATTCTGGAGATGATAGATTAGCCTCGGTTTTGCTGAGCTGGCCCCGGCCCTTAAATGCACTGAGCAAACCCTCACTGAGTCAGGACACAGGCCTAGTGAAATGCAGGTGGTGGCAAAGATGGACGCTTCTGTGTGGTCAGAACAGACGTAGCAGGATAAGAAGCTCAAGGGATGTTGGGAGAGACCTCCCCAGGGAGAGGGGAGCACCCTCAGTCTTGAGGGGATACGTTTCAGCGCCTTCCTTCTGCTGTGTGTGCATCGGGTGTGATGGAAGGAGTGTGGGCTTCGTTGGGGTCAGACGTAGTGGGGCTTGGATCCTGGCTCTGCCACCTGTTAGCTGTGAGGCCTGGCCTGGAGGAGTCCCTGAGCCATGTAGCCTCAGTTTCTTCATCTGCCAAACGGGGATTTTACCTTCTCTGCAGGGTTGTTGAGGTCACGAGAGGCCTTCGTGTAGAGCTCCTAGCACGGCACCTGGTACATAGCAAATGCCAGAAAACAGTAGCCCATGCTGGAATCTGAGGGCCTTTTCTCTCCCAACTTCTGGAAGCCCCTCCTCCGATCCCCCACCTCCTGGGGGTGTCACCCAGGCACCCTGGGCAGCACCTCCGACCGCTGCTGTGTAGGCAGCAGCTTCTGCTGGGCAGAGAATGGCATGTGTCAGCAGAGCTCCCTGCCCAGCCAGTGGCCGCATCTGGTGCCCGCCCTCCGGCCGCCAGTGGGATGCCACCTATTCAACCCGAGCAGCTGCACCTGACTAAAAACAAAAGGCTCCCCTCCCCCGCCCCACTTCTGGCCCTCCTCCCTCCCCCCCGCCCCGCCTCTGTCCCCCAAGCGGCTGGGGTCACCCGGCCCCCTCACAGCCTTCCTCACAGCTGCCTCGCCGCTTTTGTTCAGCATGTGAACTTCCCCATCAGCCAAGCTCCTTGCACGGGAAGTAATCAGGGATCTTGACAAGGCTTCAAACCACAAATGCCACTACAAATTAACCAGCACTGCTACAAAATACTACTCCTGTCAGCATCGGGGAGGCACGCACCGCTCTTCGGGACCAGGCTGAGCTGCCTTTCAGCTCTGCGCTCGCTCACTGCGGAGAAAGTGCCTAGGACCAGCCCGAGAGAATGGCCTTGCCAGGTGACTTGTTGAGGGGACCGAATCCTAAGCATACCCTCTCCAGAGACGACAGCTGACAGACCCAGTGGCAGGTGCTGCCGCTTTTCTCGGAGGGCCACCGTCGGTCCCGAATGCCCCCTCACAGATGGTGCCTCTGGACGGCGAGTCACAGGGCACGTTGAGACCTTCCTCTGGAGCCCGACAGCCACAGACTGAAGACCAGCACCACCAGCTTCCTGACTAGGTCGTGCGAAGTTCAGCAAGAGATTTCCGTTTCCCCGTCTAGAGAATGGGGATCATGATAGAGCCTCTATCCAGAGTTTTAGGACTGACTGGGAGATTCGGAGTAACAGTGGCCCATCCAGGGTGCTCCAAGATGAGACACCACCACCACCCCCGCCCCAGCCCCCCTTTCGCATGAAGAAGCACCTCCTTGTCACCTGGTATGGGCAGGTTGGAAACTTCTTCCTCAGCCACCTTGCAAGAAGCGTCCTCCAAGATTATAGCCTGGAGCTTAGAGTTACCTCTGCAGGTGCCCAGGGCCCGAAGATGCCAGGATCCCGTCTAGGGGCCCCGGGCCCTGCCCCGCACTGCCCGCCCAGAGCGAGCGCCGCAGGACCCCAGCGGCCGGCCTCTCCAGCCGTCCTCACTGAAACTCCGAAGCCGAGGCAGGCATTTGATCTTCCCAACAAGCAGGACCAGCTCTCTCAAGGGTGGACGAGAGGATCGCAGGTAATGACAGGAGCTGGGGGACAGGTAGGAGCTGTGCCTGAGAGAGCTGGTTGGGCATTTTAAAGGAGACACTCCACACAAATATAGCTTCAGTACACTCCTTTTTGGAGGCATATCAAAAGGAGCCCTCTTTTATTTCCATATCTTGCATAATAGCATCTTTCCAGTCCCAAGGAGTAGAGGAGCTCTGCTCTCAGCCCAGAGGACCTCTGTAAAGCCACGGAAAGCTTTGTCTTGCTCTCCCAACCAGGGCTGTTTCATGCATAGGTCAGAGCACTGATGTGGCCACTAGCCAGGAAAATTAACCAGGTGAACTCCTTGCTCATTAAACAGTGACAGAGTTTAATTGTGAATTTTCTCTTTCTCCTTCTCTCTTCCTGGCAGTGTATCTGTTTGGGTCACACCCCTAGGACAGAGAAATCCCAGGCATCTGTCCAGCCTCCCCTTTGGGGACCCCAGGGCTTCTTCCTTGTGACCTAGACAGAGTCTGATGGGAAAGAGACTACTCAGCACCATTCAGACACAGGACCTGAGGACCGCCCCCCCCCCCCCGCCCCCAGCTTTAGGGGCCAGCCTCAGAGGCCAGCTCTCATGCCTCCAGCTGCCATCAGGCACATCACCTTCTCCAGCCCTCGGAAAGGGGAAGTGCAGGGGCCCTGGTTGCCTCCCCACCCCAAGCTGTGCATGCATAGCCTTCTGCCTTCAGCAAACCTGGCTGGTCCCTATGGCCTCAGGCATGTATGTTCTTCTACGTCCTTCCCCTTGCGACCAGGCTCTGGTCGGCATCTGGCCTGTCTCCCCACTGACTTTGACATTTCACCTTGTGTGTGGCCTTGGGTAGCACCTGTTCCTCACCCGCCCCCTGCGCCTGCTTTCCCAGAAGCCAAATGGGGATGCCGATGGTGACCTTGAAGGGATGATCCACGGTGTGTCCTCCATGGGGACTGAGTAAATCCATGCTTCGCTTCCTAAACAGTCAGCCCCTCCCACTTACATCACAGGACCCCTGCCCCAGCCCACAGTTAACTTGAGCTCTTTGACCCTCTTCCAAAGGCCCGTCGTCCACTGCTGTACATGACCCTGGGCAAGTCTTCGCCTTCCCTCATCTGTGAAATGGGGTAATGGCCCTCATTCCCGTCCAGAGGATTCCCCTGGCTAGCAAGTGAGCTGCTTAGGCGCCGGACCACGCGGGCAGGAGGTGCTTTGGCTCTGCGCTCTGTGCGGCAAACCTCCCCCCACCTCCCCTCGCACACACTGCACTCTCTGCCCCAGGTCCGTGCCGTCAGTCAAGCATTTTCCACCCCAGAGCCCGGTGCAGGGCACCCGCTCATCCATGCTGCCCAGGTAATTAAGTTGATATTCCAACACGGCTTCCCCTCCTGACCTTTTGGAAACAATGTGTTTTGCTGCATCAACAAATTAACTGCAAATCAGATGCTGTCCTCATAAATGTGGGTTTCATATCCAATGAGCATACTCACCTGGCCCACATGGCTGACTGATGCAAATGCCAAGGGCCGGGCAGAGGCCAAAGAGTTCCTCTCCTCTTTGGGACCTCCGTGTCAATCATATTTCCGGGCTTACCCTCTCACGTTTACATCTTGCCGTAGTCAGGTGGCCAGGGGTGGTGAGTTCACAACATGGAGGCCTGGGCAGGGCCCTGTGGCTGGGGGGGACTGCCTGTCCTTAGAAGCCCACCCATCCTCCTCCCATCCATCTGCTAACACCAAGGACACCAAGGCCTCTGAAATGTCCCTCCCTGCCTAAATCACTCCCAGCTGCTCTCAAGAGAAAAGCCACCTTTCTTAGCCTGATATTCAAGGCCCTGTTATGTGACCCCCTCCCCCACCAGCCCATCCAAGGTCCTGGCCTGCCTTACCCTCATATTCATCCTTGCTCTAATCATGTTGGGCCACCGTGGTTCCCCTGTACCACGAAATTGAACTCCCTACCACGCCCATCCAGTAAGAACGTCCTCCCCTTACCTCCACAGACCTCCACAACCCTCTGTCCCCCATTGCGTTGTAACCCCTTCTATCAGAGAGGGAGCCCTTGGAGGACAGGACCATATCTTGCTCACAGAGTGCAGTGTATATGCCACTGTTTGTTAAATGAATGAACAAATGAATCATGTCTTCTTTGGAAGGCCCTGGAAAGAGCTGCTCAAATAAGGAAGGGGAAGACGTGAGTCACTCTCTCACGAGCCTTTTCTCTTAGACACAGATCTCTAACAACAGATTCTAACTTCAAATGGATTAGAAAAACCGTATCAGAAAGGATTCCAGGTGACTTTCGAAACTTGGGTTGACAAGGATAGTATAGTACACCAAGAATACCTGCTTGTTTTAGTTCCTGCCACTAGCTGTGTGACCTCGTACTAGTCCCTTAACCTCTCTGGGCCTCCTGTTTTCTGCCCCACTATAGCAGGGACGTAACCCTCCTCTAACTTGCCTCACTAGGGGATGTGAGGCTCAAAGGAAAGAAGAGAAGCAGAAATGCTTTGAAAGGAAAACACATCATATAAATAAGAGAGATTATTACTAAAATCCAGTCACCTTCAACAGTACTTTGCTGACAACACACTTGCTTGGAAAACCAAGGTCTTCACATCCACAGGACTTCTCTGAGAAGGCTTGTGAATCCAACGGGGGAACGGAGGATTGGCTGGTCCCATTCATCGTCGGGAGCTGGGCCAGAGCCCCCCAGCCATAATTATACCCCTGCAGCATCCTCACCCTGGTGCTTATGACTGAGGAGCAATTTCTGTTTTACACAAGAGTAAGCTGGGACTTAGGTTTAAATAACTCACCCAAGTGGCAGACCTGGTATTGGACTCAACTAGAAAACGACGGAGCCAAGACATGAACCAACATCTTTCTAACCCGAAGTATATTTCTGGGGGTTTTAGCCCAAATTACTAATTAGCCAAGGACTCTTTGTACTCCAGGAAAGATTTTTTTCCGTGATGTAGGTCAAATGCCACCAGGCCATACATTTCTTAAGGACAAGAACTTTATCTTTGTTTCTGAATCTGTGGGCCCTGGCTCCAAGCAGTTGTTCCATAAACACATGTAGGCGGAATCTTTCCACTCTGTGGGAATGAATCTGCTTCCCCAGTTGGATGTGACCTTCAGGAAAACAGGTGCATGTGTTGGTTATCAAAACCTCCAGCCCCACCATCCCCCCACCCCCCCACCCCAGCCCCAGCCCAGCTCAGGAAGTCCCAGATGAATTGTTGAACGGAACTCTTCTTAGCAAAAGATTGCCAAAGGCCCAGCCTTCTGAACTCACTTAAGAAACAGCAGTCCGTGTAGCCACATTTTGATCCAGGGAATTGGGGATCACATACAATGTGATTTCTGTGCAAAGGTGCCTGGCCCTGGCCCTCTCAGTTCTCTGCTCCTCCGGATTTAAGGCTCTCCTGGGTTTGCCTCCACATACTCCGGCGGTGAGAAGAGCACTGGATCCACAGTTGAGGCCCGGGACCCGCTCCCACCACTCCCCATTACCAGCTGGGGGCCATGAGTGGGTCACTTTACCTCTCTGTGGTCTGTTTCCTCGCCCACAGATGGATGTGCTTCTTGCCCCTAGGGCCACGGGAAGAGCCGAGCGAGCTGGTACCGGCCCTGGACTGTGGGCTGAGGTGCAGAGAAGAGTGAGAGTAGGTCTGCACCCTCAGGGAGTAGGGGGGTGCAGGTGGCCTCCTAGCTAACCTCAAAGATTTCCAGTGTGTCCTGGCCAGATCCACAGCTCCCCAGGCCCCACTTGCAGTTAGTCCTCGACTCAGCTTCCAAGCCCTGGGGCCACGTTCTGGGAAATGATGTGTCGATCCTTCCCTGGCTTCTTTCTTCACTCTCTCTTCCCACCCAGATCGCCACCAGCCACCCCTGTGGCCTCTTCTAATTGTCCCCAGGACACTCGGCTCTCTCCAGCCTGTGTCCACTGGCGCCTGGCCCTGTGGGAAATGCTGTATACCCCAGCGGTGGGGCCCTAACAGATTCCCCCCCGACTTACTCTGCTCACTTCTAGGTCAGGTGTGATCAAGAGTCTACTTTCTTCGCACCATTTATAAAGTCAGTTGCAGAAGAACTAGCACCTCCTGGTGACAGTCAAAGGAAAATAAGTGAATTACGAAATCTGGAAAACTAACTTTTTTTTGAGTCTCTACATGTTCCGGGAAGTTAAAGCCAAAACTCATTTGCTGAGCACCTATTATGTACCAGTACTATGCTGGCCCCCAGGATAAACAGAGAGATGAGGTGAAGAGGCTAAGAACGACAGCCTGTGTGCTGTGAATACACGTGGGCAGGGAAGGGCAGGGAGGGCCTCCTGGGGGAGGTGGTGCTTGAGCCAGACACCAAAGGACAAATAAGAGGCACCCAGGGTGAGACAAAAGGAAATGGAAGGGTATTTCGGGCGAAGAGACCAGCATGGAAGCACAAGAACACATGAAGCCCTGGGGGGAGCTGGAGGGGGAGCTGGGTCGGATGGGGGTGCTGGGGCCCCCGGGAAATGGGGGGAAGCACCAGAGATGAGACGGCAGAGGTCCGTGGGTGGGGCCCAGTGTCTGGAGGGCTTTGAACACTTCGGGTGGCATTTTCCAGGGGCTGTTAACGGCTAGTATAGGGAAAGTGAGTCCGGGTTCAAATAAATTGGAGAAATAGGACGTAGAAGAAGAAAAGTTAATAGGGTTTTGCCTGTTTAAGGTGGGTTTTTTGTTGCAAGACTTGGCAGCCTTTGCCAACTGGCATTGTGAATCTCCAGAAGGAGCAAGGCAGCAGACAGCATTTCCCAGACTTGTCTGGCTGGGGAACCCCCTTTTCTTCCTTCATACAATGCACCTACTGAGATGCACTGGGACACGCTGGCCTTCCACTGAGATGACTGAAGCTGGCGAGCGACACGACTGGGCGTGTATTGTTTTTAAGTCCCCTCTGGAGCAAGTGTGGAGATGGATGGGGAGGGGAGAGGCCAGAGGGGGGGAGCCTGCTAACGGTCATAGTTGCTAACGTCTACTGATGGCCCTGTGGGAAGATCGTGGCCAGCATGGTCTCTCTAAATCTTCCTGACAGCCCCCTTGGGTGGGTGGGGCTGTTACCTGCATTTGCAGATGAGGAAGGGGGGGCTCAGATGATTAAATCATGGGCCTACAGAAACCCAAAGGGTAGGTGGGTGCTGGGGTTCAGTCCAAGGAGCGCTCTGCGACCCCCACCAGCAGGGGTGGCAATAGCTCGGTCAGAGGCCATGAGCCATGAGGACTGTGGGCTGGAGAACGGGTCGCCCAACAGCAGAGCTGCTGTGAAGTGGGGGGGTCATGTGATGGTGGGCTGGGGGGGTATGGATAAAGCAGCAGACTATGCACTGTGCGGGCAGCTCCCCTCTCCCTGTCCTTTTACTTTCCCCTGCTGAGCAGTGTGATCTGAGAGGCTCCATCCCCTTTTGCCCCATGCTTTTCCTGTAAACGGGGGTGGAAGAACTAGGGCTTAGTGGGTCGCCATGCTCATCTCACTGGGTGGCATCCCCACCCCGAGGTGGCCTCCATCTGAAGACAGGTCTGTGAGCATGGTGTGGCCCACACTGCCAACTAACAGCACAGGACCTGGGGGCCACAGTGTACCTCCCTCCAGACGTGCTCTGGATGTGCCGTGAGGGACTCCAGTCCCCTACCGGGTCCCTCCGCCCACTCTCCCACAGGCGCTGTGCTGGGCAGCAGGGGTCCAGGGACGCCTGAGACCTGGCCCCTACTCTCCAGGAGTCGGGTACAGAGAGTGAGTGCCAGGGTAGGTCTGGTATCGGAAGAATCACTCCAACCCAGTGAGGCTCTAAAGCACTGTCCGAGAGAAACAGAGCAGGAGGCACAATGCAAGTCACATATGGAATTCAAAATGTTTTAGTAGCTACATTTAAAAAGTAAAAAGAAACATGAAATTAATAATATTTAACCAAATGGCCAAAATATTTTTATTCCAGCATATAACCAATATAAAAAAATTATTGAGATGTTTTACATACTTGTTTCAAACGAAGTCTCTGAAATCCAGTGTGTATTTTATGCTTAGGGCACATCTTAATTCAGACTCACCACACGTGGCCATTGGCTGCTGAAGTCGGCAGTACAGGGCTCGACTTTGTCAAATAATAACGTACCTTTGTGAACCGCGTGGCTGAATGGGGAGGAACCACCCAGAAGCCTCGAGGGGCTTGCAGAGGGTCCGTGGTCTTGGTCTCGCGTGGGTACTTACTTTCCTTACTCTGCCTGTCCATCTCGCGCACCTGTCAGGGCATCTACACGGGCAGGCAGTTGAAAGGACAAAGCTTGACTTTCAAAATAAAGGGTCGGAGGATAGAGCCGAGAAGCCTGTGCTCTCTTGGTTTTTATTCAAATCCTAATTTCAAAAGCCAAGTGTTTGGACAATTTTATTTGTTCATCAGACATTTATTTTGCAAATATTTTTTTTCCTGAGGAATAAGGATGAGTCCCTCAAGGAAATGAACATTTGAAAGATAGTGCAGGGGGCTGGTGGGAGGGAGACACTGGGTGATTAAGTCCCACGTAGCTGGGGGCACGGGGCAGTGGGAGCGTTGAAGGCGGCATCTGACCTACTATCTTGAATGACAAGTAGGCATTGACCAGGCAGGTTGGGATGGGGTAAGTCATTCCACCCTGAGGGGCAGGCAGGAAACAGGGCCCATGAGAGCCCAGGGCCATTTGAGGGTCTGCCCAGGTGAGCAAAGATGAAGGTTGGGAGGGGACTGTGTGGGGCCCAACAGAGCCCGGGTCCAAGAGGACTTGGAATGCCAGCCCAGAGCCTTGTCACCCGAGGAGGCAGGGAGGACAGCAGACGTCTCGAGGCTTGGGTGCAACAGGGTCATGTTGCATTTTAGAAGCTTCCGCTGGCCTGTGTGGAGAATGGCTGGAGGAGATCCAGACGGGAACCCTGCTGGGAAATGATTACAGTGATCCAGGCCTCGGAAATGCACGGGCAGGACCCGGTGACCAGTTGACATGGGGGTGAGAGAGAGCGGGAGGCATCGAGGACGTTCCTCGGGGTCTGGCTTGGGTAACTGGATGCTCCCTCTCATGTGCCCTGTGTGCAAATGCATCAAACCATCTCCATGTGTACTGATGTGTTAAGTTTCGCTTTAATGCAGCCACAAAGACTCCGTCCTCCCACGCGCCCGCCGCCCCCCAAGATACAGCGCTCGAGGCCCGTGAGTAGCCGCTGGTTCCGCCCTCCCGCCTAACCCTGCCTGAGCCGTTCTCCCCGCCTGACTAAACCTCGGGAGTTTGAACTCAGCTGCCTTGCAAAGCCAAACCGGGAATTGGGTTTTTCAGCTTCCCTGTCTGCGTGGCATGAACCCGAACTTGCATTTTCTGGGCTTCTGTCTCCTTTTTCCTGAGCCCGTTTGGCAACTTGCAGGTCGGAGCCGTAGGTAGCCGCGAGCCACTGTGTGGTGTGTTTGCCGTGTGTGTATCATTGGAGCACGTCTCCTAGGTTGAGTCCCAGTCTAGCCAAAGAGCTTTAAAGTCGGGCTCCAACGCCTCTTCCTCACAAAGGAAGCAGAAGTCTGGCAGCAGGGGTCTCGTTCCCGCCAGAGCGGGGTTTGGAAGTGCAGTTGATGTCCCTTTTGCGGGGTCAGAGGCCACGCCCAGAGAATCTCGAGCTGCCTCCGGTGGAGACCGGCCTCACCTAGAGCCCCACCCTCCCCAGTGAGGTGCCAAGTCAGGGCGGAAAAGCAGGACGACATGGGACAAACCCCGCAACACCTAGGAATGGGGTGGGCGAGGCAGAGAGACCCATCTGAGGTTTTTCAAGGCAAATGCCATGGAAAAATATGGGGTGTGGGGCCCCATTTTCCTTGGAAGCTCAGACTTCAGCCATGCCGAGGCGTAACCACTGTAACAGGATCCTTTAAAGTGGGAAACTTGCCAGGACCATTTGGTGAGGGCTGTTTACCAAGAGAAGAGTTGCTCTGTCTCATTCAAAGCAGCCACCGCTCCTGCAGCCCAGCAAAAGGGGTCAGGTTCCCAGCCAGCTGCGACCAGAGTTCCCGCAAACCCACGTCCCAGCCCCCACCCTCCCCCTTACAAACGCACATGTCCACATCCATCCCGTGACACGTGGCAGCCAAGGAGTGCAGGTGGCCAGGCCCAACCGTGTCTGTTTTTAATCCTCGATGCACACGCCCAGCCTCACTTGGGTGGCTGCTCTCTGCATGGATGTTGGAAAATTCTGTGGCTCTGTTTTCCTTCCCTTCCCTCCCCTCCCCTGTGTGGGAGTTAGAGGGCAGGGGCGGAGGTTGGCGGGGATTTAGATACCTTCATCTACAGCAGTCGAGAGTCTGCAGTTCCAGCCACGTGTGATGGATCCCTCCTGAACCCAGTCAAACCACGATTAGCCCAAACCCGATCAGCATGGCTACAGAGGGGCCGGCAGGAATGTTTCAGCTCACTGTCATTGGAAGGAAGGCACAAACAGCAAAAAGAAGCTGCTTTGCGGGACAGGAAGCCCCTTCTGGGTCCAACCACGTGTGATTTAGTGGGAGCTTCAGGACGAGGCATTAGCATGGTGGTTTGGGGGGTAGGCACAGCTAAGCTCGGGGACCCAGGCTGTGTGGGCAAGTACTGAAGCTCTGAGCCTTGCCTCTCTCTCCCCTGGACACGTCTTCCCTCCCCCTAACGTGCCCTCATCCACAGAGGCTTTGACAGAGTGAACAGAGATGACCGTTCTAGAGCTCAGTGTCTGGCCCACAGCAGTGGTTCTTACTCTGCTTGATGGGTTTTTAAGCCTCACAACTTCTAAGGAATGACTCGGTTTCTTAGTGACTGTCGTTTGCCCAGGATTTTTTATAGTAAGCAAATTATCCCAGCTGAGCCTCACAGTAATACTATGAAGTAGGCATCGGCTCCACCCATTTTAGAGATGAGAAAACTGATGCTTGGCAATTTAACCCAAGTCCCTCAAGTGCAGATAGGGTTCACCGGACTCGAGAGCCTGTGGTCTTTCCCGCATACCGAGCTCCTGGGACTCTCCATCTGCATTTCCATGGAGTCCATCGTAGTATAAAATACTGGGGCAGTCGGGCGCCTGGGTGGCTCAGTTGGTTAAGCGTCCAACTCTTGATTTCGGCTCTGGTCATCACCTCAGGGTTGTGAGATTGAGCCCCGCGTAAGGCTCCGTGCTGGGCATAGAGCCTGCTTTAGATTCTCTCTCCCTCTCCCTCTGCCCTTCCCCATTCCCTCTCTCCCTCCCTCTCTCTAAAAAAAATAATTTCTCTCTCAAAATAAATAAAATTTTTAAAGGGTGGGGTAGGGCGCCTGGGTGGCTCAGTTGGTTAAGCGTCCGACTCTTGATTTCAGCTCAGGTCATGATCTCAGGGTGATGAGATCGAGCCCCACATCTGGCTCCGTGCTCCGTGGGGAGTTTGAGATTCTCTCTCTCCCTCTGCCCCTCCCCCACTCATGCATGCGTGCACATGCGCGCGCTCTCTCTCTCTCTCTCAAAATAAATAAAATCTTTAAAAATAATAATTTAAAAAAACTTTGGCTTTTTAAAAAATAATAATAAAAATAATAATTAGCGACAGCCAGTTTGGCTTCTTATGGAATCTCTAGGGCACTGTTGGGGCTTCGCAAGGATACAGAGGTGAAGAGAATTAACATTTATTTACTGGGGACTTCTTCTGCGCCTAAGACTGTGCCAGGCACTGTATCATTATGGTCTCCTATATCCCTGCACCAGCCCGGATGAGGCAGAGGCTGTTTCCCCAGCTTGCAGCCAAGACTACAGAGATAAGAGGCCAGGTTGGCCTTGCAGCCCAGGCCTGCTTTCCCCTAAGCCAGCCATCCAGAGGGTTGCTGTCAGAATTTCCTGCAGAGACCTAGGACCCAAGGCAGGCAGGGACTCTCTTGCAAAGCATGATCTGGGGCAGGGCAGGTATTGGAGACCGCTCCTGTGGACTCCGTGCTGTCTCACCTGTGTGGGGACTTGTGCAGACTGGGGGAGGCCCAGGCACACCCACTGGCAGCTCAGTACTTGGGAAGGCACGCGTAGCCCTGAGAACAGCCCTGCGCCGGCACAGGAGGCAACTAGCCTGGTACTTGGGGCTGTACCGGCCCCGGGTTATGGTACGCTAACGAGGCAGGGTGCCTAGCGGAACCGCTTCTGGGCTTGGAAGTCTGAGAGGCCTGCCCTGATTTGAATCACAGATTGGCAATTCCTGGCTGTATGACTTTGGGCAAGACATTTAATTTCTCTGAGTCTTAGTTTCATCATCTGTAAAATGGGTTTAGCAGCACCTGCCTGGTGAGGGTAGTGAAGTCACATGTATATGGTGCCTAGCATAGTCCCTGGCATGAAGTGGGCACGTATACCCCACTTCTGTCACCCCAAATGCCTTCTGCCAAGCAGGGTCACTGTGGAACTAAACTGGTAGTCTTGGAAGGCTTGTGCTTTCTGGGCCCAGCAGTACCCTGTGCCCCAGTCTGTTCACTCTGCGTGCACTCATGTAAGCCTTTCCAGTGGGCACCACTATCCACTAGGGGTGAACCTGGGAGACGTGGGGTATGGAACCCCTCGAGGGCCTTGAAGAGAATGGCCTGCCCCGCACTCATGTCAGGAGCTTCTGGCCCCCAGCTGGGCTTTATCGGGTACTTAGCCACAAACAGGGCGGAGTCTGTTTGGCCAGACTCCTGTCTGGGCAGGAGTGGGGCCATTGGCCCAGGGTGGCAGGAGCGTGGGGGCTGGCCATTCAGCCTCTCTGGAAGGAGCTTTGTAGCCTGGCACCTGTGGCTGGAGTTCAGATGTTACCAGAGGATTTAGATTTTCTTTTTAAAGAGAAGAAAAAGGAGAGAGCAGAAGAAAGCCTTGCCAGTGTCTGGTGGACCAAGGGGAGTGGGTTGGGGCGTGCAGGGGAGAGGCAGGTTGTGGTCGGCCGCATGGGAAGCGCTTTATAAGCTCTGTATTTATTATTTCTTGCTCACCATTAAAATCAAATGTACTCGGTGCTTTTGTATTCAATACACATTTAACCCTGCCGACTTAGATTTCTCAGGTTTTAAATCCAGTGGGGAATTGGCTGGTTTCCCAACTTTCCCCACAAGTCCCCCTTGAACAGAGCTCAAAATCCCTGTTTAGCATTTTCTCCCCTGGCGCTGCCGGGATCCCAGCACCGGCGGGGCCAGTCGCCGTTGTGTGTGTTGTGTGTGCATGCGGTTTCTCCCCCCCTCCCCAGCACCCCTGAAAGACGGATGTGATCGCTGAAATAGGACCGGCCAGTTGTCGGCGCCGTCTTGTGGTTCAGGCTTCATTAAACCATTTTGTCCGTGTGTGTGTGTGCTTCATGCATGCACCTTCAACTCCTGTGCGTGCTTCTGTGAACGTGTAGTTGTGAGACAGTGTGAATGTCGGCGCCTCGAGGCCTCTGTGCATGTCTCTGGACGGCTGGCTGGGAGTGTAATTGTGGGTCTGGCTTTGTCCCCACCAGTCAGGTGTGTGTGCCTCTGGGTGGGTCTGAGCTGTGCAGGTGACTGTCTGGGTCTGTTGTGCCTTCCTCTCTCTCCCCCGCCTCACTGCCTCCCTGCTCCCCTCCCCCACCCCCTTCTCCCTGCTCTGTCTGTTTTATCATCCCTAATGAAGCAGTCTTCTCCATCGATCCTGCTGATTGCCAACCCATTCCTTTTGTTTGTTGGCGCTGAGCCATTCGGCGGCACTCTGACAGCTCAGCTCGTCTAATTAGCTCTGTTGTTCTTTTTCCCCATGTTTCACCACGTTGCAAGTTCAGTTGAAGTTGCCACAAACTTAATCCCCCCATTTCAGCCACAAGTTCACATTCCTCACCCGCCTTTATGGTAGCGAGGAGCGGCTGTGTGCAAGGACCGGCTGGCGGGCCTTCATATCTGACCTTTCCTGAAACCCCCACCCGGGACCTCCGGGGCAGGGCAGAATGGCTCCGTCACCCCACAGTGCACACCCCACGTCCGCCTTTGGGGTGAGAAGTCTGGGGGGAGCATTCCAGTGCGGTGATCCTATTGAGCAGCAGCAAGAGGGAGAGGAGTCTGGCTGTGGTCAGGGAAAGCGGGCCAGAGTTTGAATGGGTGGGGGATCTAGCCATCCATTCATTCAGCAGCGACGACTGGATGTCTGCGTTGTAGCAGGCCCTGTTCTAACGACACTGATACTAACAGCAACATTCTTGTGCACTTCTTAGATTCCAAGCAGCCGCATCCATTTGTTCCTAAAAGTCTTGCTGGGTGACCACCAGCACCCCAGGCACCACTGAGCAGGATGCTAGGCAAGGGTCAGGTCATCTTAGATGGCGTCTTCTCATTCAGAGATGCCCCATCCCCGTCTCCTTTTTGTTATTGGTAAGGTCACAGAGAAGCCCCCGTGTGTGCCAGACTCCTTGCTGGCGCTCTCCCTGCACCATCTCCTTGGATCTTCGTTCAGAGGAACCCCGTGGAAGGAGACCCCAAGTTTGGTGGAATGCATTTGGTGGTTACCACATCTCTGATTTGCCAAACAAGGCCAAGATCAGACTGGCCACTCCACAAGAAAAACTTCGGTTAGATCAGACATGCAGAGACCTGAGAGCTTGATAAGACTCTGCAAAGACTTGTCTTTCATGCAGCCAACTTCTGTAATCTGTGTTCTCCAGCCATTATGCTGTGTTGCCCACAAATTGCTGGGGGACCCAGGGGGCTCAGGGAAGAGGGCAGGCAATGAACGGAGTGTGTGTGTGTTCTCCTTCCCTGTCTTATCTGAGAACTTCAGCGATTGTGGCGTTTCATCTACCTTGGCCCCTCATCTGCAGAGTGGGAGCAAACCCCCTGCACTGGGATGTCTGAGAATTTTTATTGGCAACAAAAGTCATAGACAGACTTTCTTGGTGTAGCTCTCTCCAGTCCCTCGCTAGCATTGGAAATGCTCAGAGATGATGGAGCCAAATTTAAAGCCATGTAATGTTGACTGGACCAGATGAGGATCCTTCCAAGGGCACCTACAAAAACCCCATCTTGTTGCTGCAGGCCAGCTATGGATTAGGAAACTGTGTACTTCACTGTGAAACACACCCACTGCCCAGCCTCAAGCTGGGTCCTCATGAATGCAGGAGCTCCGTGGGGCGTGCGGTGTCCAGGCTGAGCCCTGCTCAGGAGGACTGCCCAGAGATGGCCTGGGGAACAGAAAGAGGATTTTTATTGGCACTCTGTAATGCTATCATTTGCTTTATTCCCCCCTCCTACTCAGAGAGGAAAATAAGCATCCTATGATTCAGTTGTAAAAAGAATGAAGTAAGTACATGTACCCTAGACATAAAATCCAAGTGAAACCTTTTTGTTCTACCAGACCAGTTTCAGGGTTCTAGAAGAAGGCGAGTGGGGACTTATAAATGAGGGCCTCTGTGTTTCTGGGTCCTGTATGGACAGTGTCTTGTTGAACTGCCACGGCAGCCCTGCAAGGAGGCAGGTGGAGCTGTCCCCTATCACAGACGAGGAAACCAAGCTCTTCAGAAGAACCTTTCCTATTTGAGTAGGCAAATGCCTCAACATTTATTTGGGGGCTGCTTATCTAGATCTGCAGAATGTTCTTGTATGGCTTTTCCAACTCACTCCTTGGGGCCTTTCCCGTGTGCCCGTTCTAGGTGCGCCCTCCCCGTCCACACGTCGTGAAGAGACCGAAGAGCAACATCACGGTGGAAGGCCGGAGGACTTCTATCTCCAGCCCTGAGCAGTGAGTACCCCGTTGCTCCCCTCCCCTCTGTCTCCCAGAGCCCAGGGGTCTAGGCCTTTGTGGGGTCTGTGCTGCAGCCCTGGCCTTTGAAGCCTCCCTGGAGCCCTGAGCGGGTGTTTAAACAAAGAGGTCAGTCAGGGAGCTGGGCTTGATCTTCCATGTCGGCTTTTTCTAGCAGTTGTCACGCCCGCAGGAGGAGCCAGGCCTCTGGGCTGGGTTTTGAGTGGTGACACCCAAAGTGTACTCAAACAGGCTCAGAAGAAGGTTCCAGGCTTGGGTCAGCGGGGGAGAGCTAGGAACCTGGTCGAGGAGGCGATCTATTTAGCAAGGGGCAACCACTGTCCTAAGCCTGGGGTGCTCCCGGGCCTAGAGCTTCGATTTGTACCCAGAACTGTCCTTATCCACCGCCCCACCCCCACCAGTACCTTTGCTCCCCTGTGCCATGGCAGTCATTTTATTAGGGCTTGGCTTTTCACCTCCCCTCAGGCCCAGAGCTCTGCGGGCTGGCGCTGGGTGTTCTGCCCAGAAGCTAGCACAGGGCCCGGCTCAGAGTCACGTGCAGGATAGATGCTGGATAGAGGAGGTAAATAACGAGGCAGGTGGACAAGCGGTGCCTGGAGATGGAGCTGCCCGAGTGGCGTGAGGCTTAGAGCTGCACGCAGCCCCCAGTCCAGAACCGTCTGGAGTGCTGCCCTTTGTCCCCAAGGCCCACAGCCCTGGGGCTCTGCCCAGACAACTCAGCAGCTACACACTGGCTGCCTATGATGCTTTGAAAAAGTACATGAAACCATCTCAGTCTGGGGTTTGTTAGGGGAACCAGAACAGTTGCCCCGGGGACCCTGAAGTCCCTTGGGTGAGGAGAGGAATGCTCCTCCTGTCTGCTCTACTTTCAGAAAAGTTGTCAGGGAAAGAAGCTAAGGGAAATGGCAGGCCCTAGCCAGGAAAGGAGCCAGAAGGAAGAAACAATTCTGAAATGTCAAGCTGTGGCCTAACCCGGGTTGCAGTGTACTTCAGCTCTTCTAGGATCCTCTGGTTTACAGTCTGGTGCTGCTTGAGACCACTGTGTTGTTACGGAACCAGCCTACCTAGGCCAGCTTACACCCTGCCCAGAAAGCTGTGGGAGACAGTGTGTGTGTGTGTGTGTGTGTGTGTGTGCACGCACACATCTTGAAAGATGCTTGATTATGCAGAATTTGGAAGAGAGGACTCCTGAAGTTGGTTGTAGGCATAACTTAGCCTCTGCACAATAGGACGGTGGGAATATTAAGGAATAGTTCCCTGGCCGCGACTGGCATGGATTATGATTGCCCCCTTGTGGAGAAAATGCCATATAGCTTCAGAGTTCCTCAGACCCTAAAGATTTCTCTTCAGGGAGGGATGAAATTAGTTACTTTTCTTTAAAACCATGTCTTTAAAACTGGGCTAAATCTTTTAGACACTGTGTGGGTGGGGCCTGTGGATACTGAAGTGCAAACCCAGAGTGTCCTTGCATTGCCCAAGAACACGCCAGACAAGCAACACTCCACGTTTCACCGAAAAACAGTTCCCATGCTATGTTCAGGTCACCGATTATAGGTCGGAATTCCTAATTGCGTTTATTTATGCCGTTGCTCTCCCAGCCCCGTGATAGGGGAGGCCTCCTCAGTACATGCCAAAGAGCCAGTGTCTGGTACTCCCGTCCTCCTGGGTGTTAGCAGAACTGGGCCCATATTACTTTTCATTTCTTTTCGCAATATGCCCTGTTTTAGATGCCTGTTCATGAGACATTTGGGGTTGGAACAAACCAGTGGGACCATGGGAGCTAGTTTAGTGGGTTGGCAAACTGGCCGCGATCGGATACAAATGAGAGATTCTCTGGCCAGAGCTCACAGCAGCTCCGGCCCTCCAGGTGATCAAGAAGGACATTTGGGAATATTATTCCAAGAGTTTCTGTTCACATTTTTAATGGCGGGGGGGGGGCGCTGTTCTCCCATAATACCAGTGACATTTCTGGTGCAACTGGTGTATTTTCCTGCATCTCTTCCCATGCTGCCTCCCCACCCCCCCACCCCCATTGTACTCCTCCATTTCCAAATGCCATGTCACAACAGCACTTGGATGTGTTTTTCTCAACTGTCATCAGCTCCAGCTGGCAAGACCAAGTTCTTGAAACACAGGAAGCATCCAGCGGAAAATATTTTAATAAAACAGACTCCTCATAAAATATTGTTCTGGGGGGAAAGAAACTAGCTCCACCAATCTGTCAGCATTGTGCTGGGAGACACGAGAAGACAAGCTGGCAGGCAGGAGCCAGATCCTAATGGGCCTTTGTTGCGGGTTGGTTCCGTGTGGGGCACATGGACTCCGTGCCTAGCCCTTTAATCTGGCCTGGATTTTCTGGACTCACAGATCTTTGTCTCTGCCGGGAATATCAAAGTACATTGGCAACTTAGAGGGTTTGGCCGGCAGAGAGAGATGCAAGATCTTTGAAGTGGAGGGAAGGGTTCCGTCCTCCCGACTTCTCGCCTCAACTCTCACTTCCAAATAGCACATTAAATAATTAACTTTGTGGACAGCAAGATGGAGCTGATTAACAATAAGACAGTCTCCACGGCCTCCCACAGCAGCTCAGTGTCTGGAATTCATCAAGGCCCAGTAGCATCGGCTGCCAGCTCTGCGGCCGGCCCCTCCGTCTGATCCAGTTCTTCCTTTCCAGATGATGTCTATCTGTCCATTCATGCATCCATTCATTCAGCAGATAGCTTCAAAAACCTACCAGGTATGAGCGATTTGGGATTTTTAAGAGGAGGCCTTTAAAGAGAATCCCCGAGCTGACTCTTTGGTGACTTGCATTTTCCCGAAACGAAATTTCTCGTATGTCAAATGGCCTTTCCGAATCAAAGGTGGGTGTCCTCACCCCTTAAAGCCATCCGATGACAACTGGAAGAATACTTCAGAAAGATTTCTGGGGGAAACATTCCTTCTGTTTTTCAGCTAACACTAGCTAATTAATATTCAGTGACTATTTCTCCTCAAGAAGTACTAGCTACTTGCATTATTATTCAAGATGGGCTAATGGAATGCCCTGAGGATTCCCTCGGGTGAGAGCTAAGGCCAGGAGGGGTCAGGCAGCGCGGGCTGTGGGTCGGAAGCCACCCAACAGCAAGTACGGTTGAGCACCTCTTATGTTCTAGGCCCTCTTCGGCTGGTGTTTGTTTCTCCTTCCACCGAATGGGAACTTGGGCTCAGCAAATATATGTGACCAGTGTTCCTGGGTCACCCTGTTAGAAGGTGGCAGGGCCAGGCCTCCAGATGGCTGCTTGATTTCATTCTCTCAGCTACACTCTGCTGCCCATGGGGGTCCCTTGTCAGTTTGCCTTTGCCTAGAGAGACGGTTCTGGGTCCTGTGTCCTAAGATGACTTGCCCCGCACGCCGCCCTTCTTCTCTGGTTCCTCGAAGTCGGGAACTGGAGCAGTTTGGTCCTCTTCCTGGCAAAGAAACAGCGTCCCCTGGTGCCTGAGTGTTTCTCCCTGGGGAAGGAAAGACAAGCAACACTGACGGAACATCCTGTGAGACTGTGAAGGGTAGGTGGTGGCTTTCCTATCTAACAGGGAAACTGAGGCTCAGAGGGAGACTTTCTGATAGAACTAGTCCAGGGTCTGAGGGCTCGAAACTGGTAGGATCAGCTGTCTGCTGACAGGCCTTACCCCTTCTGTCCCATCCAGTCTTTTTGTTGCGAACCTACGCTGAGTGATGAGGACAGCGGTGGCTGCAGGGGCGTGGTGAGGTTCCCATCTCCCACCCGTGAACGGTCATTTCAGCCACAGTGGGTGTGGCGGGCAGGCCCCAGCTTCTGTTCCCCTCGGCTTGCCAGGTGTAAGAGAATTTCCCATTGAATGTGGTGCTTAGCAGGAGCCGACAGCAAACTCTAGAAGGCAGTGCTGTGCCCACCCCTCAGGATCATGCCCAGCATGCAGATGGAGGCCAAAAGCAGGGCGTCCCTGCTGGTCCCCAGGCGCCCCTCTCCGCCGGTCTGCCTGTCCTTTGTGCCCCCCAGCGGGGGCCGGGCAGTACCCCTCTCAGAGTCGCGGAGGGTACAGATGGACGTGGTCAGACAGCCTCCACCTTGTTTAACCTTAATAGCCCCGAGGGGTGGGGCTGTCTTCTGAGCCTTAATGGCCAAGAGGCTGGCAGTCAGGATAGCTCAGAGACGCAACCCAGGGGTCACCAGCTGCAGAGCCTGAACACGGGACTGCAAACCTCTGTGTCCCCTCCAACAGGTGAGCCCCACAACACCCTCACAGGAGTCCGGACTGGCTGCTGGCTGGTTATTTGAAGTTTCATTGTACTAAGTAGGAGTGGTCCAGATTGAGGCACCAAGGGCCCACAAGCCATTTCCCGGCTCACCTGGCTGGCCAGATTTGTACAAAATTTGCTCTTTTCAAACAATTTCGTTTGTCTGTAAAAATGACCCAATAACCTTATGATCCGGAAGTTTGGGGAAAGAGACAAGTTCATTCCGAACCTCACTCCTTATTAGCACGTCTGCAGCTTCCCCTCCGGGGTTTGTCCTATAGATAATTTGCAGAGCTGAAGCTTGCTTGCAATATTCCTACTTGTGGCCTTGCCCCGTGTCCTTGTAACCCCTGCTGTTCACAACTGTGGCAGGATCCCGCTTTGTGTGCATGCGTGGTCCGCCTCGCCACACCCCTCATATTGGATTTGTAGATTTTTCTAGGTGTTCACTAACATGAAATGCCAGAATAAATACCCTTGTCCTTAAAGCTTTTCTCATTTGATACCATCATAAGGAATGGAATGATTAACAACTACCATTAGCCAGGAACTGCCTAAGCACTTTGCATACACCATTTCCTTGAATCCTCACAAGAAGTCTCAGGGAGGAGGTATCATTAGCTCGATTTTATAGAAGTAGCTGAGACCCTGAGAGGTTGTCACCGCTCCGTACCCTCACCCAGTTCCAGAGGCAGATTTCTCTTCCATGTTGCTAAGTAACTTGCTAAAAGAATTGTACCACTTTACACTCCCACCAAAACTCTGCACTCCCTGCGAATCTGGGTCTGGGGGACCCAGAGAAACATGCATTAGAAATCCTTCTGACCAAGGAGAAATCCTGCGGGTTGCGCTGGCTGGACAGACAGACCATCTGAGCACCAAACTGCCGGCCCACTCCGCTTAGGGATGGCAGAGTCTCATCATCCAACTTGCACCGCGTGACCCTGGCACCCGAAGCCCCAGAAGATTAAAAGAAGCTGCCAGAAGCATTTAGTGAGAGCTCTGCCCACAGACGAGGTCTCGGAACACTGCAGCTATGCCACCATGTCCCCAGGACCTGGGCTCGGCATGGCCCCAGTGGTGCGGGCTGTGGATCACACGGGGTAGAGCCCTCTCCCTCCCCCCAGGCTCAGAGTTGCCCCAGGGGCGTGGTTGGTGAACCACTGCCAGGCCGGTGGGCTGGTGCACTGGGGGGAGGGGGGGACCTCTGGCACCCCACAGACCTGGGTCAGCCTCCTGCCCGCTGCCAGCCAGAGACCCTGAGCAAGACTCTGCCCTCTTTTTTCCAACACAATGTCTGTTCGCATCCCAAAGAGCACAATTTGGGGAACTGCCCCTAGGAGCCGCACTAGCATCCCGAGGTGGCGGGGCACACCAATCTCCCCTCCTGCAGCAGCACTACTGTCAGCGGTCTGATGCTCACCCTGTGGCCTCCCCGTGAGCTGTGCCCTCCCCTCCCCGTGCCCGCCGTCCCCTGGCTTCCCCTGACACAGCGCTGACCTTCCATGTTGTAGTAGTCGCTTTACATCACCCACATGCGCGTGCACAGACGTGCACCCCAGGAGCCTGGGAGCTCCTCCGGGGCAGGGCCACCATGTGCCCTTCAGCTTTGACACTTCAGCTCCTGGACCAGAGCCTAGCCCAGACCTCTGCTCAGGGATGTTTACTGAATGAATGAACAAGGGAATCACTGACGCTCATAGCCCAGCACCCTGGAGATGGGGAAGGGGTGTCAGTTAACCACAGATGTGTAAAGAGCACATATTATGTGCCAGGCGTGATTGGGATGTGACTCTGAGCTACCAGCACCTCTCCTGCCCGGGTCCATCTAAGAGCCAGAAACTGCCATCAGCCCCAGGAGCCAGTCTCCAAGATGCCAGCTGGGCCCTGGGCCCCAGGGGTGGGGACAGCTGTCTAGGTACTACCCACTGGCAGCCTGCCAGGACCCACTCCCTGAGCAGCCAGGAGTCCAAACACCAGAGCAGAAGGTCCCAAACCCAATTAGCAATGTGAGAGGCCCCTGCCCCAACTCAGGCCCCCCATCCCCTCGCCAACAGTGGGTTCTGGGCCCTGGAGACCAAGCCACGCCAGGAGCCAGACGTGGAGTCTGAGCCCAGATTGGAAAAGCAGGAACTGCCAAGGAGTCCCCAGGGATGTGCAGCAGCCCAGGAAAACAGGTCTCCCTCGTCCCCAGCCACTTGTGCCTGATAGTCGAAGGGAAGGGCCTCTCCCAGGGGCAGTCAAGACAGTTAGGAGTTAGTGCCCCAGACTTGCTGGTTTCAGCCTCCTCTGAAAGCTTTGCCACCTCACCTGAGCCCCTCCCTCTTCCAGGCATCTCGCCACCATTTCTCATGCCTGTTTCAGGCCCGGCACTTCATATATGTCACCTTGGTTAGCCTCCCCCACTCCCCAAAAGTCTTCCCAGTGCAGGTGTGTTAGCCTGTTCAGCCGTGAAGGAACCAAGGCTCTAACAGGTGGAATGACCTGCCTTGGATCCAGAATATGCACCCACACCCACGTCCACCGCTCTCTCACCAGACACCCTGCCCTCCACCACTGCTCCCATGGTCCCCACCAAAGACTTGGGCTCACGGCAGGCAAAGGCCATCTTCGGGTAGAGGGGAGGGGCAGTTGTTCTTCACAGTCTACACAATTTCTCTTCCGGATAGGAAAAGTGTAGAAAGTGTCCCCATCCCCCTAAGGTATCCCCATCTTCCCTCTACCAATGAGCCTGAAGAGTGGGACAGTGGAGTGAAGCCCATATGCTGTGTTCGGGCCTCTCTACCTATGAGAATGTACACCCAGTAGCCTGGGAAGGACTGGGACACGGGTGTGGACATGTGAAATTGACACTAGTGATTTTTTGAAAGAAGGAATGAATGAATGAAGGTACGGGTTGATAAGTAGTCAAACAGATGGACTAATGGAATTGGAAAGGCAAAGGGCACAGCCAACCCGAGAGAGAGAGATGGGGCCAAGCCAGTGAGGCCCCCTGCTGCCTCCCCAGCCCCCACATCACCCCCTAACCTCTCATGTAGCCTTGGTCCTCAAGCGGGTTCAAGACCCTCCACCACCTGGTCCCTGCCAACCCTGCCAGCCTCTTTTCTTGAAACTCCCACCCTGACCCCAAGCCCCTTGTGCCCACTCCTCCCAGGCACACCTCCAGGCCATCCCGCAGCCTCCTCCATACGCATGATTGAAAGCCCAGCTCTCACATCACCTCCCGAGTGGAGCCTCATCCAAGAGCCCCCTGAGCCAGGTATACCCCCGCCACTGCCCTCTGGGCCTATCACAGCACATCAGAACTCCCCGGGAGAACCCATCCGGGGATCCGGTCGCGGCACCTCTCCATCACCGTAGCACAGGGCCAGGACTCCAGACCTGGCTCGAGCATGTACACTGGTGAAAACAATAGAACAGGCTCTGAAGCAAGTCAGGGTGGTCTCTGGGGGAACCAGCTTGGTGCGAGACCCACAGGGGGAACCTCTGGAACTGCGCTGGAGCTATCTTCTGTGTGACCTGGGCTAATGGCTAGAACCATTCTCAGGGAGGAAGAGAGGACAGATACCAAACCTGCTGGACATTGGATCTTTCCACTCCGTCGTATGTGTGTCTGTACTTTAAAACAATAAGAGAGGATCACTGCTGTAATGAGTCGTGATCACCAGTGAGAGAGAGTTCTTCCTGTCAGGTGAACTGGTCTTGTGGGGACCGGTGGGTGTGAGATCAGGTTTTTCTCACCCCACTGGGGACTTGCTGTGCCGGAGGGAAGGTCTTCGAAGGCAGCAACCACCTTATATTCATCCTTGACCGCCTAGGGAAGAGCCTGCGCAGGATCAAAATGCCCAGAATCTATTTGTTGGCAGGTGTATGTGGTGTATGGATAGTAACTAAATATGTACGATGTGCTGGGCATGAGCCAAAGCCCTTTGTGAATAATTTCATTCAACTTTGTGATAACACCATCAGGAGGGCTGTAGAATCCCCATTTTACAGCTAAGAAGTTGAGGTACAGGGAGGTATAAAAAGACTTTCCCAAGGTCATCTGGCTGGGAAGTGGGGGATGGTGGAAAGCTGGACAGAATGGCATCCATTGGGCAGGCAGGACCTGGCCTTGTCCTGGGGCCTGTCCCCATTCATCAGCCCAAGTGGTTTCATCAAAGGACGCCAGACCGGCCGAGACATTCACCAAGTAAAGATCCTTTGTGCTGGAGTGAAATGATCCTTTAAAAATGATCACCAGCTCCCCTCGTTACCTCCGGAGACCAAGTCCTTGCTGATTTTTTCCCTTCTTTATCTCAAGTACATTTAAATGTCAATTAAATTTGAAATATCTACATTTGTCAGCATTTCATTTTGGGCCAGCGTGACGTGCTGCTGATTTGTCCACGCGATGTGACACATGAAAAAAACTCTCGAGATGCAGATCTTCCTCATTAAAAAATAAGCCCGTGCGATCCCGGCACGGCGGAGAGCCACAGAGCACGTCCCTGCTTCCTGATGCCGTGTCTCTGACATGGTATTTAAAAAGGAACAGCCGCGCCTGTCACCACTGTCACATGCGCGCGCTAACCGGCGACACGTTAAACCAAACATTAGAAAGGGTTCGGGAGGTCATCTGCATGGGAACTCCGAGCCGAGATGAGGTGGGCAGAGGCGGGAGCAGCCGTGGGAGACGATGGGGTCTGAATGGTGATGGACAGCGGGCCTTTCTTTCTCGCCAAGACTCCGGCAGCCAAGTTCACCACGACCTGCCTTTTCACAGACAGCTCTTTGTGTGTAAGAAAATCCAGGCGAGTGGTGGGTGGCAGACTGCAGGGTAGTAGCTGAATTGGGTTAATGAGGGAAGAGGTACACTTTTTTTTCCCCCCTCATATTCTGCCTTAAGCTAATAAAAAATTTAAACCTGGACATTTTCAACGATTCATCCTTTATCTCTGACAAATATCTGACTGTATGTTTCATAGGAGGACATGAGCAGTTGAATTTAAATAAGTTTATTTTGAAATCTCACTTTTTATTAAAAGTAGAAGGGGGAACAGCCTCCCCCTTATTTCATTGTTTCAGATCCACAGAACCGAAGAGGCAGGACCACAGAGTGGTTTCGAGTCAGGCAGAGCCCGATTCCTGGCTCAACTGGTAGCTTCTGTGGGACGCTGGGCGAGTGAGTACCCTCTCTGAGCTTTGGCTTCTCTGTCTGCAAAGGGAGGATGTGATAAGGAATTAATGAGAAACCGTCCAGGCAGCATTTAGCCTAACACTTGTAAGTACTGCTGGTCTCGTCGTCGTCATCCGTGTGGCCCGAAGCCTGAAAAAGTGCTGATCTGACCAAACCACCTGGCGAGGTTCTCTCTCACTCTCCAGAGACAGATGGCGCGTTCAGGAGACACCCCGGGCCTCTTGAAGCCACCGCCCAACCCGCCTGGCCTGGCCAGGAGAGCTGGCCAGAGGGGGAAAGTGGTTTGTGAGCTGGAAGGTGAGGTTCCTTCTTCCCCCTCTCGCCCCCCAGGCCCGCTCCGCCATCACCCCAGTGTGGGAAGGCACTGGATTTGAGCGGGCTGTGAACTACAGCAGCCTGGCTTGATGAGGCCAAGGCCCAGTCCGGCACAAAGGCTCTTTGCTCTTACGTGAACCCAGACATTCCTGGCAGGTTTAGTGGCATTCAGCTAATGTGCCGAGCTGTGATCTCTGCTTCCTCATCAAAGCCAGAGGAGGAGAGCATACTTGGAGGGGCGTCGGAAGGGCATTCGAGATGGATCCAAGGGACACCAAAGAGCTTCATGCGGTTTGACCCAAGCAGAGGTGCGTTGTCCCCCTCATGCACGTCTGCCACCAGCCCGGCTCACAGGACAGTGAGGCCCTGACCTGGAATCCCTGCTTGTCACTTCCTGGCCAGGGCATGTCGTCACATCCGTCCTCCTCACGGTGATTCCCAGCGCTCCGCCAGCACTGGGTCTGCTCACAGCAAGCACTCGGGAAGTACCTCGCGGCTAGGTGTGCGGATGGACGGATGGACAGATGGATGGACGGACTAATGACAGGCTCATCCTCTGTTAAGTCAGTGCGGAGAAGCCTTCCCGCTGGACTGCTGGGAGGGCTGGAAATCACCTGTGTGAAGCCCGTGGCACGGTGGACGTTGCTTTAAACATTTTTCCGAGACTCCTGCCTACTCCTCTACGCCCAGCACTCTCACCCCCAAATGTGGTCCCATTTTACGGTCTCAGCATCTCAGAGGACAGATGAGGACCTCAGGGGACACTTTTCTACTGCAGCCACAAGCTGATGGAAGGGACAGGTGCTGTGCTGGGGCTCCAGAAACATGGGTGAGAAGGGTGGGGCTCGCCTTGTCTCCCCGGCACACCGGCTCCCACTCCGGCGTTCGCAGACCTCCACAGCGCTAACGTTGTGCCCCAGCTGCGGATGAAGAGAAGGGTGAGCCCGGCCCCTGCCCTTGAGGAGCTGACTCAGAAACAGAATTGCAGGAGGTTAAATGACATCGATGAAGTGCTGCAACACGCAGCCCAAGGGGAAGCGGACTCCATCTAGGGGGGGAAGCTCTGGCTGGGAATTCCAGGAAGGCTTTCTAGAGCGCCAAGTGAGCCGAGTCTTCAGACCAAAGAGCCAAAGAACAATCAGTGCACCAGGCGAAGACCACAGGGAGGTCTACAGGGCATGCAGGGGAGGAGGAGGCTGCAGAGGTGGACAGGGCCAGGCAAACAGCACGGTGTCTACCCTGCATAGAGCTTGGACTTGGCCCTGCCTCCCCGCAGCCTGCACCCCTGCCCACCCAGCATATTCCACAAGCTCCCCAGAGTGGAGCCTGAGGCCAGGATACCTGTCCACTCCTCCAGCCCTCCTCACCTGCCCAGGAGAGCCGTCCAGTGCTAGAAGTGAGTGCATCCCCCTAACTTTTAAACAGTTGAGTAAACTGTTCTGTAAATGTCTGAACATTATTGTTCCTAACACTTAATGGGTTTACTCACCACACAACCAACTCCCTCGACATCGCTATTCGGAGCCATGGACGTGCAGGCGTGAAGTAGGAGAGTGACTGAGTTGGGTCTGTGATTCACAGCAGGATTCCAGTGGCTGTGCGGAGTGGCCCTTCTGCACTGTTTTATGTCCCAGGGGATGTGGCAGGAGCCAGGCGGCCTTGTTTCCATGAGTCACATCTTCCTGCCCTCTCTCCTGAGTCCAGAGGAAAACACTCCACCTAAGCCGATGCTCTCTCTGGTCCAGGAAGGGCCAAGTCCCTTACCATCCAGGTAGGCAGCCTGGGCAAGGAGAGGAGCCCAGTGACCCGCCACCTCCCTGTCCCTGTGTGCAACCCTGGCCAAGTGGCTTCCCCTCTCTGAGCCTCGGTCTGCACTTCAGTATTAGGACAAATCTCCTAGCCTGCCTAACGTCCAGGGATGGCACGAGGAGTGAAGGGGTCTAGGCGGGCACGAGCCAGGGAGCTCTGCGGTGCTGGGAGCCAGCCCTGGTTCTACTTGTAAAAGACTAGCACATTCCTGGGGACAACTGGCTTAACACCTGTGATGGTAGAACACAGCACAGCGCGCTCTCCCAGTCCCTCCCCACCCTCCAGTGTGGCTCCCATTCACTCTTCCAGACATGGTGCCCTTTTGTGAAATGAAACCCAGAAGGAATTGCATCGGAAAGCAGAGAAAGGAGCCTGCTCTGTGTGGGGGGGGAGGGTGAGAGAGGAGACTGCCCCCCACTTGGGCACCCCTATACTTCCTGCCCCACCCTCTCGCGAACTTCACCGCTGCCCCCGGGGATCCTTGGAGCCTGCCCAGCGCAGTGTGCAGGCCCGAGCAGCGGCTGTGGGGGGCCAGATGTGCCCGGTCCGGCTCCCCTCTCCCAAGCCCGCGCCACTCACGGGCCCTGGTCAGTGTATAATTCATGGCGGCCGCGCGGACTTTCTCAGGGCTGCGCAGTGTTTGTGTATAGAGGTAGAGCTCACAGGTGGCTGACAAGGGAGATGTATTTTTTATAACAATGAATATTTAATTTCCACATCACAGATGAAAAAGACTCTCTGAAGAGGCAGAGAGCAGCCGCTAATCAGAAGAGGGCCTTCTAGCCGGAGCCCCTCCACGTGGCTCACTTTCTTCTTTAACTTTCTATTTTTATGTTTTCCTGATTATTGGAGTCGATATGCACATTGTAGAAAGTGTAGAAAACAGAAAAATAAAAAGAGGCAGGGTGGGGGGAAGTCACCCCTAAGCCCCCTAGCTTGTGTCGACCTGTATGTACATCCCTTTCCAGTCTTTTTTCTCTGCCTCTTCCCATAAGTAGGTGAGAGAGAATGTAGTATAACTACAGTTCTGCATCATCGTGTTGAGACTTTTCTCTTTCATAAACATTATAGTTAATGGGTGGCTCCTTTTCAGCCAAGTGTACTGTAATTCACCAGCCTCCTATTGCTGGAAATGTAGGATGTGCCGTGTTTTAATATTATAAACACAGCAGCGAGGAACATCTTTGTGCATCACTCTTTGCTACATTTAGGGTTATCTAAATGGAAGTGGAGGGTACGAGGTTGTAGGCGACTGGATCTCATGTTTAAGGCTCTCGACACCTATGGCAAACCCTCGGTTGCTTTCCTGTCTGTGACCAGCTTCCTCGCCTCGGGGCCCGTCACGCCTCCCAGGCCCTCCGGCCTCCTCCAGGGAGCCTCTACCTCAGGTTGGCAGAGGGAGGCCAGGGCCAGGCGCTGAGCCCAGAGGCCCCCCTCCCACCCCGCCACGTGGAGTTCCGAGGGTGCCTCCTAACTGCCTCTTTTCTCTTGTCTTCCTCCGCCCCAGCCTGGTAAAGCCCTTGCGACACTATGCGGTCTTCCTGTCCGAGGACTCCTCTGACGATGAATGCCAGCGGCAAGAGGGCCCCAGCTCTGGCTTCACCGAAAGCTTTTTCTTCTCCGCCCCCTTTGAATGGTCTCTCCTTCCTCCTTCCATTTCTCTGAGCTCAGCTTGGTGACTCTCCCGGGCCGCGTGGGGGAGGGGGGCCGGTGCCGCTTGCCCTTGCGTGTGGGGAGGGCTGTCTGCAGCTGCTGCCTGCCGGTGACCCCACGCCAGCTCGGGGGTGAGTGCCCCCTTGTGTGCTTCTGCCCAGCCCCGCGGGCTCTGGGGCGAGGGGCGAGGGGCGAGGGTACGGGATGGCAGGGCCTGCAGGTGTGAGACCGGAGCCTGAGTCCCTGGCCCTTTCCCTGGAGAGTGCACTTGACTGTCAACCGAAGCGGTTGTTGATGCCCGAGTCCTCCTCTTATCCCAGCACATCTCCAAAAGCTATGAAGGTGGAGGGTCAGCTTTTAAGCTTAAGACAAAAACAAAAACAAAACGTATTGATAGGGAACGTGTATATTATTGCTGACAGATCCAAGTGTTTTACCGATCTGCCTGACCGTAAGATAATTTTTATTATTATTGCTTATAGCCTGAGCCTCACACTAATTAAAAAGGTTCGCCCACAATCCAGCCACCCCCCGGTGTTAAGCTTTGGCCGTTTCCCTTCCTCCACCAGTTCTTGCCCCTCTACCCACAAGTTTTTCAGGGCTGGGATTGAGCAAAGGGACAGCTTTTGTCCGTGGTCGTTAACAAAGCTGTAGTGTCCTTAATGGGAGCCTTTGAGGGAAGAGAGCTGCCCTTTGCTGAACACCCACAGGGCCCACAACCACTGTCTTACAGAAGAGGGGACTCTTCCCCTCCATCCCCCTCCCAGTTCCCTTCCCTTGGGCCGGGCCTCTCCGTTCCTCAGGGCACCTGATAAACTCCCCAGCTCTGCTCCTACCATTGGCCCCCAGGGGTAGGAGGGTTCTTAGCCCTTTCTGCCACCAGCTCACCTGCAAGTCAGCCCCCTCCTGATCTCCTGACTTAGAAAGCGGTGGGTGGCCTAAGTCGGTGTTGCCCGAATTCCCATGCCACCTTCTGTGTACATTGAATCTTTCTTTAAAATTTTTCTGTTAAAACTTTGTCCTAAGCAGTAATATCTCTGATATCATTGGCCTAATGCATCAATTATCATTTCTACTATTAGTTAAAATAAAGATAGAACCATTGGAATAAGAAATGTTCATGTATCAACTCAAAATCACCTTGCAGGTAAAAACGCTCTGCCTGGGTGACATCCAAGAAGGAATCCCCACCACAGGGTCCAGTGGGCCTCCTCACTCTTTTTTAATTCATTGATGCCTTAATTATTTAAATAGTAAATAGTGCTCACTCCCTTAGCCAGGACCTATGAAAAGTATAGGCTTTTGTATGTGTATGATTAAAAAGGAAGTGGCCCATATGTTAACTATACTGGTGTTAAATAAACATAAATTACACAGGAAAAGAAAAAACAGAAGGAACTGGGCCATCTTAAGTCAAAATAAAATGGTTTCTTTTTAAAGAATACATTTCCTTCCTTAAGTGTAAGGAGCACACTGACTTTTCTTTATCCCCTTCATTGTGTTCAAACTTGGTGAAAAGGTCTTTAATTCCTTGGTCAGAAGGCTTAGAGTGAGTGAGGACTTTTGAACAAGTCTCTCATACTTGGTGTCCATGGCTGCCTTTTGCTGTGTGACATAGGGTGAGTGACTTAGCCTCTCTGAACTTGAGCAAGATAACTGAAGGCTGATGGGAATCCTTGCGGAGAGTCCCCTCTGCGGGGTGTGCCCTGCCCTGGTTCCTGCACGTGGGCCTTTGGGACCAGCAGGTGGCGCCCTTCCCCCACATTACCAGAGCTGTGGGCCGCTTCTCTGGGACACAAGGGGCAGAGCCAACCCCAGCCTTCACTAGTCAGGGTTGATCCAGGCAGCCTTCTCCACGTACCCAGTGGTGCCCTGGGGCTCAGGCCTCTGAGAAAGGAAAGTAAGAGGAGCCTCTTGTCCCCTGTGCCTGGGTCAAAGGTACAGAATGCTGTTAACGGCCTCTGTACGTGCCGTGCGTCAGGGAGCACGTTGGTTGGTTCACATAATCACCACCGCTGCCTGCAAAGGGAGGTACACTCTGGAATGGGGGAGAGGCTGAGGTTCAGAGAGGTTAAGAGACTATCCCAAGGTCCCATGGCAAGAGATGGTAAGACCAGAGCTAGAACAGGTCAGCGCAGGCCGAGGCCCACACGGCTCCCCCTGGGGGTCCTGAGCCACCCTGGGAGACTTTCCCCAGCTCAGTTCCCTATGAGCCACAGGATGGTGGGAGTGCAGAGGCCGGGCTCCGGAACGAGCAGGCTGCCTCGTCCCTTTTCGGTCGTGTCCCGTTCCTCATGCCTTGTCTGGATGGCCTGCAAGCCCACTAGCCAGTTACATGGTGGGTCCTGTGGTTTTCGGGGGAACTAAGTGCAAATTAGTCCCACAGTGAGCAGTAGAACCCAAATGCAGCCCCGGGTCTGGCAGAGTGCCATTGCCCAGACGCCAGCGCTCACAGGGACCCCAGGACACTCTCCTGTCCCCAAGCCTCCTGGGTGTACTCCGCAAGGCCTGGAAGTTCCTGGGGGTGGGGGCTGCTTGCACCTCCTGTGGAGGCTCCGGGTGGGAGAATCAGTCTGCTCTGCCTCCTCCCAGGCCTCAGCCATATCGGACGCTCAAGGAATCAGACAGCGCAGAAGGCGACGAGCCAGGGAGTCCAGAGCGGCGAGCGCGGGAGCCCACGGGCCCTGCCCCGGCTCCGCCTGACCGGGCTGCCAGCATCGACCTTCTGGAGGACGTCTTCAGCAACCTGGACATGGAGGTCCCACTGCAGCCACTGGGCCAGGCCAAGAGCTTGGAGGACCTTCGGACACCCAAAGACCTGAGGGAGCAACCGGGAACCTTCGACTATCAGGTATGATGCCAGCAGGATGGGTACCTGCCAGGGCTGGTGCTTTCCACACGTGAGGCAGGTGCCCCCACGGGACGGGGAAGGAGACCGAGGGAGAAACAGCAACCTTTCCAGGGTCCTCGGCCGAGGCTCAGGGTCGTTCTGCCTGCAGACCCTGCCAGGCAGGCCCACAGCCCGTGATCCTGTAGAAACGTTACAGCTGATGGAAATTGGCCCCTCCTGTCCGTGTGTGCGTCAGGCAGAGTTGTGCTGCCACTCCAGTTCACCCTCCCAGGACCCCAGCCCCACCAAGTCTGCTCGGAGAGCCTCGGGATCAAAATTCCTGGGTTCTGATTATTTGCATGGGACCACTGATCGTCCGTCATGACTTGCGATCTGTCACATTCCCTCTCTGTGCCTGTTTCTCCACTTGCAAGTGGAGGCTGCTGACAGAGTGGCTGGGTCTGTGGATTCACGCGCATCCTCCCTGCCCCTGACGCCCAGGTCGCGTCACTTGTGAGTGGCAGAGCCAGGCCAGGAGCCCAGTCCTGTTTCCCTGCCAACCAGGGAAGACACCTTTGCCAGGCCCCGTGCCTCACTCGTCCTCGAGCTCCCAGGTGATTAAAAGTGCCCACATGCTTTGAAAAGTGAAAAAGGCCCGGCCAGTAGATGGTCAATAAATGGAGTCATTTTCCTAAAACTTCTTGGCAACACTGACGTAAAAGGACAAGGGCTTTTTCTGGAATCCCTCTGTGCAGTGAGAAAAAAGCCTGGCGTGGAGTCTGAAAAGTGAGGAAAACAGTGAGGAAAGCCTGGGCTTGGCGTCTGGACAGACCCGGGCTCTCTGCTGGTGACCTGGGCCCAGCCCCCCAGCTGCCCTGAGTCCCAGGGGACTGATCAGACACACGCCTGGGATCCAGCAACGGGAGGGGCCCCAGGGACGGAGACCTGCTGCCTTCCAGTCTGTCCGGGGCAGTTTCTGGTCACTGCCTCCCTCGTTCTTTCCCCCAGAGGCTGGACCTGAGCAGGAGTGACAGGAGCCGCGGAATGCCGGTGGCCTTGAAGCTCACCCACCCATACAACAAGCTCTGGAGCCTGGGCCAGGACGACATGGCCATCCCCAGCAAGCCCCCGGCCACCTCCCCCGAGAAGCCCTCAGCCCTGCTTGGGAACTCCCTGGCTGTGCCCCGCATGCTGCCGACCCAGGACAGCATCCTGAACCCCAGTGACAAGGAGGAGGCCCCCACCCCCACTCCAGGCAGCATCACCATTCCCCGGCCCCAGGGCAGGAAGACCCCAGAGCTGGGCATCGTGCCTCCACCCCCCACCGCCCGCCCGGCCAAACTCCAGGCCGCCAGCGCCGCCCTCGGGGACTTCTCCTCAGAGCGGCTACAGGCCCTGAGCCCGGCCCCATTCCCCGGGCTCCTCCCCAGTGCTACCCCCCAAGGACCCACCGAACCGCTCCAGCCACACAGCTTGGCCCCCGGGGCCGCAAGCTCGAGCAGTGACGCCCTGCTGGCCCTCCTGGACCCACTTAACACAGCCTGGTCAGGCAGTGCTCTTCCACCGGGCCCTTCAGCCCCAAACGTAGCCACCTCCTTCACTCCCCAGTTCAGCTTCCCCCCAGCAGGGACCCCTACCCCCTTCCCGCAGCCATCACTCAATCCCTTCATCTCATCTATGCCCGCGGCACTGCCTGCCATGGCCCTGGTCTCCACACCGGCCGGGCCTTTCGGGGCCCCTCCTGCTTCCCTGGGGCCAGCCTTTGCCCCCGGCCTCCTGCTGTCCGGTTCCGGCCTCTGTGGCCCACATAGATCTCAGCCCAACCTGTCTGCCCTCTCCATGCCTAACCTCTTCGGCCAGATGCCCATGGGTGCCCACGCCAGTCCCTTGCAGCCCCTGGGCCCCGCAGCGGTCGCCCCTTCAAGGATCCGAACGTTGCCCCTGGCCCGATCAAGCGCCAGGGCTGCTGAGGCCAAGCAGGGGCTGGCCCTGAGGCCCGGAGACCCCCCTCTCCTTCCTCCCAGACCCCCGCAGGGCCTGGAGCCAGCACTGCAGCCCTCTGCTCCTCGAGAGACCAGAGACCCCTTTGAGGATTTGTTACGGAAAACCAAGCAAGATGTGAGCCCGGCCCCGGCCCCAGGCTCAGTAGAGCAGCTCAGGAAGCGGTGGGAGACCTTCGAGTGAGCCAGGCGCTGAGCGAGGGCGAGCCGGGCCCAGCCATGCGCCGCCAGCCACTGCGCCCCAGGCCAGCAGGCCCTGCTTCCCCTGCTCCGTTTCTGCCCGGGTTCTGCTGGTGGGAAGGGATGGGACCCCCGTCTGCCGCCCCTCCTCCCTGACACACCACCCATCTCTGAGGTCTGGCTGCTAGAGAATGGTGCCAGTTCTGGCCTGGGAATGGTCCCAGCCCCTGGGCACCCACCCCACCCTGCCACCACCCCTTCCCTGCACCCCTCAGTAGGTTTTGCACTAAAGAGGTCAGCTGGGCGAATGACTGCCCCAGACCCAGCCCCACCCGCCTTCCCCCTGGAAGCCTCCCACCAGGAGCCCCGAGGCTCCACAAGGCCTCTCCTCCCCAGCCCTGTTCTCTCAGCCCAACTGCAGCGTGGCCCTGCTGGGTCCCCCACTGGGACCAGCACAGGTGGCCGTGGTAGCCTCGGCGTGAGGGTGTCTGCACCAGACACATGTGGTTTGGAGTTTGGAGTAAGGAGAATCTACCTACCTGGCGGGGCATTTCCAAACCCTCTCTAGCAATACACACACTCGTTCTTTGTCAGTCTTCACCCCAACCCTCAACGTTCAGTTGTTTCTGGCTTGGTAGGGATTTGGGGCCGAGGGATTCTTGGGAACCCTCTGATAGCCAAACACAGCCCCAGCCGGCCCTGCATGGCTGGGAGCACCAGCAACTCTGATTTGTAGGAGAAAACATAGCAGCAGGTAAATCGAGTGCATTAGGAGGAGTCAGGCCGCCGTCCTGTGTTCTCCCTCTGGTTGCTGGGTTTCTCCAGGTCTCCAGTGTTACTCAGATGGGGCTCAGCCTCTTGTCGCCTGGGACTGCGTGGGCAGAGCTGAGAAGCAGGCACCCAGATTCCAACTGGGAAGACCAGCTTCATGCCACAGGCTGATGCAGGAGGCCCAGCTGCCCAGGCTCCCTGGGTCATGAGCGGGCAGGGGCGCTGAGCCCTTCTCCAGGCCCTGGCGGAGTGGACAAACTTGGCTTCTCGCAGCTTGGAGGCAGGAGAAGGGCCAGGAGCCACCCCCTCCCCCGCCCACGTAGCATAGAAATTCCTGAGGCCAACGTCACCAAAGCTCAATTGAAATGTTTTGTTATTGTTTCTTTTATCTATTTTTTCCTTTTTACTTTATTGATTTGATGAATCTTAAAATTGACTAGTTTCAATAAACCGAGTTAAAATATGGCCCAACCATTTAAGAAAACAACCATCTGAGACATGCAGGAAATTGTGAGCGTTTTGACCTGATTTCTCATTTCCTATTTGTGAGTGGTCGGACACACAGCCTCAGAGGTGTCTGCTGGGCAAGGGGGCTCCAGAGGCCCCTCTAGCCCCAGGGAGCTTTGTCCCCGTCTGAGGGACCCTGTGTGGGTCGGTGAGGCCTGGAGGGCGGGCCCTGAGGTTCTCAGACGTGGGGTGTGACAAGCTGCTGGCCCAGCACAGCGCCCCTTCCCGAGTCGGTCACGGCCCCCTGGGCAAGTGGCTCTCAATCTCGGAGTGCTGTCTGGCTGCTGAGGTGGAGGGGGGGCCATGGGATATCTGGGCACGTGGGCACCCCCAGGCCTTTCGGGTGTTTCCATACAGGTTCCAGATCCACCACCCATCCTGGGCAGACCCCTGAGCCCTGTCCGCAAAGGGAAGCCTCCCCTCCCCACCCCACCCCTGTAGGCAGGGTATAAGAGGTACGGTGGGGCCCCAGGGAAGCAGAGGCCACCCCGTGGTCTGTCTCCCCGACTGTGCTGGGGGCTGGTGGTGAGCCTTCCACGTTCCCAGGAGCATTGTTGTCTCTTCACTTGCTGGACTGAATTTGCACCCAAGGATGAATGTTGTGTGTGCGTTCAATAAAATCTTCTTGGGGAGAAGGTTGGTATCCCTGTGTCCTGAGGAAGCCCTGGGGGAAGGGGAGGGCTCAGAGCAGTAAGGGAAGGATTTGACCCCTAACCCACACCCCACCTTCTTCCATCTGAGCCTCTGAGCCCAGGCCCTTCTCTGTCCCAAGTCGGGCGGGGGGGGTGGGGGGTGGAGCTGGTCACAAGCATGCATAGGCTTGGCCAGTCCATGGAGTGAGGCTGCCGGTCACAGATGGTGTTGAAAGTGCCCAAACTCCAGGGAACAGTTCAAGAGAATAGCAGAAAATTCAGCCCCATAGATCTCTCATTAGCAAGGGCAGAGCCTTAGAACCAGCAGCTCTGTTGGGTGTTTGTTAGGAGATCTGGACCAAGCACCCAGAGGTGGTGGTAAACACACCCAGTCCCCCATCATCTGGTCATGCCCCCCTCCCCTGGCTGCCCTTGAAAAGGACAGGTGCCAGAGCCCTTAGAAGCGAGAGAGGACAACACAGGGCTCCCCAATAAAGTGGCACTGCTTTTATTTATTGGGGTTTCATGTGTCCTAGAGGAGTCTGCAAGAACACAGGTTCGCCAAATCCCTGATTTAATAAAATCACCAAGCCACCAGCTGTGGCGAAGTTGCTGGTACCAGATGTTTCCTCCCCCACTTTCCCAGGAGTCACGATGGAGAAAGTTGGGGGAAGGGTACCACCTTCTACAGGATAAGGACGAAGCAAGCCCCTTACCCTAGTGTTCAGGGCACTTCCTGTCCCAGCCTCGGCTGAACTCCTCAGTCTCGGCCACCCACATGCTCCCTTACCCCCCCCCCCATCACCACATGGTTCTACTTCAGATTTTGAGGCCTC
>NW_022589724.1:22211801-22223999 GCF_004348235.1 Phoca vitulina | reverse complement strand
GGGGGATGCCCCTCTGGGATCAGTGTGATGGCATTGCCAGGGAAGGGACTGGAAGCAAAGCACATTCCTCCTCTGCATCCGTGTCTGTCTGCAGGACCGGCCCCGACAAAGGCAGTGCCAACATTTGCTGAGTTCAGCAAACAACTCTGAGGGCTTCCTGCGAGTCCTGAATCCCACCCCCCACCCCCACCCCCACCCCGACACATACACAGCCATTTAGAGAGGTGACGGGCGCTGGAGAATGAGGTGGTCAGCACAGGGCTGGGGGAGGGGGGCAGGTGGTTTGCTCCTTCATCCTCTGGCCTTCTTGCCCCCCCCCAGGAAAGCCCCTTCCCCCACTTTCTCTCAGCTCCAGGCTGACAACCCTTCCTGAAACCTAAAAAGGTGACCCAGAGAGCCCAGCGGCACTGAGGCCCAGAGCTCTTTCCCCATTGCCGTCGCTGATCCTCACAGCTGCCCCGTGAGGTAGGCAGAGGCTGCCACCCCCCCCCAACCCCCGGCAAGGGGCGACAGCTCCGGGCAGCCGGTCCTCCGCTCCTGCAGATCTGCCCTGGAGCGCTCTGTGTTCCCGCGCGTCCCGTCTCTGGGGCCGCGGGCTCGTGACCCCCCCCCCATTTCCCAGCTGCCTCCAGCATGGGGGCAGCCTCCAGAGCTGCAGAAGATGCCGGAGCTGGGGGGCTGGGAAGGGGATTCCCCCCAGCCCAGCCGCCCCTCCGTGGGACCGCGTGCACCCACGGCAGAGACACGGACATGCCCACGAGCCCCGTCCCCCAGGGACACCGTGTGTGCCCGCGGGTGCTTCTCCCCTGCACGGCGGTGTGCTTGCCGAGACAAGAGCCAGCAGGGCCAGTGGTGCAGGGCACGGCCTCACCAGCCCCCCGCCCCGGCTTCCCTGAGTGCTCCCCTCTCCTGTCCACAATGGGGCAGAGGCAGGGGCCGCCAGCTAAGGCGACGCTTCACCGGCAGACATCCTGGGCCCCGCGGCTGCGGGAGGAGGCCAGCCACGGGGCGCGGCCTCCTGGGGTCCTCGGGTAGAAATCATCTGGGACCTCATGGGTGCTGGAGCCGGCAGGCGGGCAGGCCTAGATGAGTCTCTCCTCTGGTGGCACCTTGAGGACACTGTCCATCTCCAGCCGGGCTCCGGCCACCTCCTGCTGGCTGGGGCTGTAGGTGCCCTCGGACTGGCGGCGCTTCCTGGCTGCCAGGACCCCTGACAGGAGGCCCAGGAGGAGGAGGAGGAGACAGGCGCAGGCCGCGGGCACGGCCACCTCCAGCAGCGGGAAGGGCAGGGACAGCGGCAGGCCCTTCTGCGAGAGATGCGGTAATGAGGGCTGGGGCCGCGGGGTCCGTGCCTGGGCGGGCGGGCGGGGGAGGGGGGGTGGTACCTAAACTTCACAATGGTCTAGTGAACGGGGGTGGGGGTCCTCCCTCACTCCCGAGAGGGAGGACAGGAATCTTTGCTTTATTCTGTTTACCAGTAAATTCCAAGTGCCCAGAGCAGGGCCTGCCTGGTAGCACTCGGTAAGGAGTAAAGGAGAAAACAGACGCTTTGCCCAGATTCCCCAGACACGTGACCAGCAAGCCAGGACTGGCAGTCTCCTCCGTCTGCCCCCAGGGCCCATGCCATGCCCACGCCACCATCCTTCAGCCTTAAATTCCAGCCGCAGGCCCTTCCTTCCCTGGCCAAATTGGGCCCTGCCACCCAGCCTCCCTGTAGTAAACTCATCCAGTCTGAGGCGGTGGGGACTTGATCCCTCCCCATCGCAAAGGGTGGTCTGGTTTCTTAGTGGCTGTGGAGACCACGCTTAACCCCAGTGGGAGGCCTCTCGGGCAGCAGTAGGTAGGAGAGGCTCCCCAGGCAGGTGGCCTGTACCAGGCAGGAGCGGAGGGGGGGTCGCGTGGCTGAGGGTGAGCTCAGAATCCACCAGGGTCTGCCCGGCTAGGGAGACTGAGACCAGGCTTTGGGGAGCCCAGGAAACCTCTCCATCTCCGGTCACAGAACTAGGATGCCCCCATCAAAGGCCTGGAACTTTGAAGCCCCCAAATCACAGAATTCCTAGCTTCCAGAGCCCGAGGGTCTCAGACTCACCGGCCCTCCCTCTGTCCTGTGAAGCCTCTCGGCCCACTGGGACCTGGGTCCCAAGTCCCAGTACCCAGCCCTGAAGGAGGAAAGGTATCCTGGACTGGAGAGAAAAGTTCATACCAGCTCGGAATGGGCCATCCCCAGCCTCCACCCCTGGATCCTTCTGGGAGAGCTGTAAAGCCATTTCCTCCCTTGGCCCTGTGAGGAGGGCTGGGGCGCGGGGGGGGGGGGGGGGGGGGGGGGCAGAGGCTGTAAAGTTCAACTTGAAAGGAAACATTCCCCAGAAGCAGAAGGGATTTGCGGGTTTATGACTGGGGCTGCCAGAAGCCTGTGGAGATCAAGGCTCCTCCCCAGGCTTCCCACCAGCACCCAGGTGGGCTCACTGCCCACTGGGCCTGTGGCGCCGGTTCCGCCCCTTGGTGGGAAGGGGGGTCAGGGGGAGGTTCAAGCTCAAGCTACCTGCTGGCCCCCATCAATTGGGCCCCTGCTCAGCTGAGCCTCCCTGGCTGCTCTGGCTCAGAATCGCGGCCTCTCCAAATCTTCCTACTCTCGAATCCTGGCCCACAAACCACTGGAGATTACCGGCTCTTGTATCCACCAGCCGAAATCCCAGAATTCCAGGATCCTGTGGGTCCTGAGTCCTGGTCCCAGAGAGGACTTGGCAGAGCCCAGCTGTTTCACTGAGAGATGGTGGGGCCTCCCGGGCTCGCCCTGAGTCTCCTTCCCTACTACTCCCCACCCCACGACAGGGCTGGTCCAGGAAAACAGCACCACAAGGGCTTTAGTGCCCCCCAGCCCCAAAATCATCTCACTAAAGTCCAAAACAGGGCGCTCGCCAAGCCCCCCTGGCATCACTCACCACCACTTCACAGAACTGGCCTGAGAACCTGGCACTGCAGATACATTCATACAGCCCACCAGCAGCCCGGCAGGTGCCACCGTTCAAGCAGGGGTTGGCCTCACAGGGGATCGGACACCTGGGAAGCAGAGAAGGCGAGGCTTGGAAAGCTGCTCCCTCCTGTGCAGCCTCTTGTTCCCCCATCTGCTTCAGCTTCTCAACACCCCCCCCCCAAACACACAGGTGTCCTTCCACGGTCACCATGCATGGTTCCCGCCCGGCAGGGCCCTGCTGGGTGACTGAGGCCGACTGTGACCTCCACCACCACCCGCCCCTTGCCCCAGCATTCATGACGGACAACGCCCGCCCAGTCAGAAGCGCCGGGGAGCCTGTGTGAGGGCAGCTGCCTGGGGATGGGGATGCCCTCTCTCCGCAGTGGGCCCAGAACCTGCCCGTTTACAGGCTCCCTGGGCAGTCCCGACGCAGGTGGGCTGAGGATGAGGCTCTCAGAACCACCACCAGGCAGCCACCTCCCCCCCGGTGACGGCGTAACAGAGGATGGCCTTGGGAACCCCGGGAGGAAAGAACTCAAGCGACAGAGGTGGGCCGTCTGGCACTGTGGGCACGGTGAGGGCTGAGAAGGTGAGCAAGGATCCACACCCCACCCTGCCTGTCCTGCCTGGAGGGGACCCAGGACCCCCCCCCGCCCGGGTCCCAGGCCCACCTCTGGCCAGCAAAGCCCCCCCGGCAGCTGCAGTTGGCCCCCTGGGGCCCACCCTCACAGGGGCCACCGTTGAGGCAGGTGAAGTTCAGGCTGCATTCCTCCGGCAGGACAGGCAACCTGGGGAGAAAGCACAAAGGCTGCACCATGGACAGCAGGCTGGGGACCTGGCCTGGCCCCCCGCCCCTGGGGCTACCACTGGCCACCTGAGCTGTGGGATTCAGGGCCCACCTGCCATGGACCCTGATAGCGATCATGGAAGTGGCATCTGAGGTGGAAGGGAGGGGGCAGAGGGCTGTCCGGCGGCTCCAGCCCCACCCCCAACAAGGTGTACAACCTACAGAGCCTGGATGGGACCGGCTCCCCAGGCTCAGAGGCCTTTGAGAAGCTGATGGATGTCAGGACTCTCCTTGGAACACAAGCATGTTCCTAAACATAAAACTTGGGCCTGACATTCCTCCTGGGGGTGGGGGAGTCACGCCTCTGCCAGACAACCCTCCATAAGCTTGGCTCCAAAGGGAGCGGGGAGTCAAAACCAGACTGAAAAGGGGGAGCATCAATGCCTCCACCCAGCTCACTCTGGCCCCGCCATCCTCACGGGACTAATGGGGATGAGCATGGGTGGAGGGCGGCCAGGCAGGGAAGCCTCCAGGTTTGCTTCCAAATCTAGCTCTGAGATCCCCCATCCCCTACCCCCCACTCCCAGACAAGAGCGTCATTGATCTCAAATTCAAACTTATCTGGGTTTTATCTGGCAACGCTAGGGGACTGCCGTTCCCATTTCACAGACGAGGGCACGGAGGCTCAGAGAAGGGAAGTGGCTGGTCCACAGAACCAGAGCTGCGGCTGCGGAGCCCGTGGACTTGGGTGCCCCACCCCCCACCCCCCCGCCCCTGCCCCGGGAACCCACCGGGCCCCTGGGGCCCAGGCCGCCCCCCGGCCGTCCGCACCTGCAGCGCGGGCCCGCGAAGCCAGGCGGGCAGCGGCACTCGAAGCGGCCGTCGGGGCGCGAGTGGCAGCGGCCGCGAGCACAGGGTGCCGAGCGACACGGGTCGGCGCGGGCCTCGCAGCGCGCGCCCTCCCAGCCCGGGCCGCAGGCGCAGGCGAAGGCGTCGAAGAGGTCGCGGCAGGCGCCGCCGTGCAGGCAGGGCGACGGGACACACACGCGCGCGCCGTGGCAGCCGAGGCGTGGGGCGGGCGCCCCGGGCCAGGCCGAGAAGTGCTCTCGGGAGCCGGGGGCCGCGCCGGGTCGCGGGCGCGCCAGGGGCAGTGGGAGGCCGCCGACGGCCACGCGACCCAGGCAGCCGGTGAAGTTCTCGGCCAGCAGCACGCGGGCGGCGCCGGGGCCGCGCAGGAAGCCCAGGTCGCCGGCCAGGCCGCGCAGCGCCACGGGCGCCGACGCCCCGTCCAGCCAGAGCAGCCAGCGCGACGCGGCGGCCACCGGGCGCTCCATGGCCAGGCGCACGCGGTGCCAGGCGCCGTCGGCCACGCGCGGCCCGGACGCCGGCAGCACCGCCCCGGGCAGCCCAGGGCCGCTGCGCACGCCGGCCGCCAGCGAGCCGTTGCGCACCGCCAGCCAGACGGCCGCGTGGGCGCCCGCGGTGGCGCGCAGCAGCCCGGCCTCGGAGTCGCGCGTGCGGAAGGCCAGCGACAGGCCGCTGAGCGACAGCCCCGACGACGCGTTGTGCCCTCTGAAGGCGGCCGCGGGGCCCTCGCGGAACGTGGCTTCGGCCACACCTGCGGGGAGAGGGAGCGTCGGGGAAGGGCCCACGGGTGACACACCTGCCACCCCCACGGCCCCCGCCCATCTCGAGGGGGGCACACCCACCCACCCATCATTCGATGCCGGGAACCATCGCCCCCACCGCCGTGGCTTCCACTGCTCACAATTCCCTACCTCCGGGAACCAGCTTCGGGCGGCGCTGGGGAGACCCACCCTACCCTCCAGGTCACAGACCAGGCAATAATAATGCCTCTGCCCCCTTCCCTCTTCAGTGGAGTTGCTCAGTCTCATCACTGAGGCTCATTATTCACTGCAGTCATCTTTCTTAAATGCAGATTTTTAAAATGCTGATCGTGCATTTTAATAAAATGCAGTCACTTTCTAAAATGCTGATCATGTCCCTCTCCTGCCTAAAACCATCCCCCGGCTCCCCACTGCCCTTGGGAAAAAGTTCTGAGCTGCCTGGCCTACCTCTCAAGGCCCCTCCTGGCAACATCTCGACTCCAACACCCGTAACTGTGTTTCAGTTGTTCTTATAAACCCCAGGATCTTTGCATATGCTGTTGCCCCTCCTTAAAATGTCCTCCCCTATGCCCAGTCAGTCTTACTTGTCCTTGGAAACCTGGTGAATGCTGTCTTCCTCCAGAAAACCTGTCCCTCTGGATGCAGTGGCCTACCCACACTGGGGGCTGTTGGCATGCTGGTCCACTGCCTAGGAGCCCTCAGGGCTTAATCCAGCCTGGGTGTCCAGAACCCAGCATGTGGGCTGCCCGGAGCACACACTCACAGACAAAGCCACCAGGGACCTCCTCACAGGCGGCAGGCGGGAGGCAGGGCTGGCCAGGACACCACAGCTGCTGAGCACACGTTGGCCCCGTGAAGTTGACAGGGCAGGTGCAGTGGAAGTCATTCCAGGTGACGAGACAAATTCCACCATTGAGACAGGGGTCAGGCTGCAGAAAAATCAGGGCAGGGATTGGCTCAGGCCTGGGGCTAGCATCATCCCACCATAACCATCACTGCAGTGGCTCTTCACTGAGCACCTACTACAGACACATTAACTCCTCACAAACACATAGAGAGGAAGTCACTATTGTCCCCATTTTACAGATAAAGAAACTGAGGTTCAGAGAGGAGAAGCCACTTGCCTGGCTCATCCAGGCAGGAAATAGAGGAGCCAGAGTTCACACTCAGGCCATTCCAATGCCAAGGCTGGTGCTTTGTCCATGGACCCAAGGACGTCCCTGTCCCCCAAGCAGCTCCTACAGAAAGGCTCAGGCAGCCCTCTGCCTGGGCCTGGGTGTCTGTCTCACACCAAGACTGGGGAGGGAGGTAAGGGGCCCACAGAGGGCAAGAGCAGCTGGGCCAGAGAGATTAATCCTGCTCTGCCACTCTCTACAGTGGGAACTTGGGCAGAGTGCTTCACCTCCTGCCATTTTCCTCACCAGAAGGACATGCTAACCCCCAGAGATGCAGGGTAGACCCTGAGAAAGGGAGCCACCCCTTTTCCTGGGGAACTCACACTGCACGTGTCCTCGGAGACACAGCCCATGGTGAGGTTCCAGGACTGCCTGCTGCCCAGCTCGCTGGGCTGGCTTGAGTTCCCCAGCAGCCGCGGAAAGAACGGGAGGTGGAGGTCATTGAGTCTCAGGTCCTGGAGGCAGCCTCGGAAGGGCCCACCCCAGGGCTCGGCATCAGCAGGGAGGAGCCTCCCACCCACGTGCATCTGCTGCCCCAAGCCCTGCAGCTGGTCAGGCCCGAAGCTGAGCGTCACCAGGTGGCGGAGCCCATCATCCCAGCGCCCAGGAAGCACCAGAGTAGGACTGCCCAGCACCTCAGCCTGGATCTGGCCCTCGCTCAGGAATACTGTTAGGCCAGCTACCGAGTCGTTGGCAAGTTGGAGCAGCAGGCCAGCGGGTTCCCGAGTACGGAGGAGAAAGGACACGGTGAGGTTGGGGCCTGGCAGCTGGTGGAGCAAGAAGGAGGCAGAGCTCAGGGTGCCCCCCAAGCCAAAGGTGGCAGCAGGAACCTCTGCAGGGAGAGAGGGTGTCGGGGTGAGGCCTGTGGGCTAGGGGAAGGCACACTCCCTGCCCCGGGGAGGGGGGCCCACCTGCCTTGCTCCTCACCATCAGCGCATGTAGGACCACTGTAGGGCCGGGGGCATTTGCAGTGGAAGTGAGCCCACATGTCCACGCAGGCCCCTCCGTGGGCACAGGGTGGAGGCTGACACTGCTCACGGCGCTCACAGCCCAGGAGGACAGTCTCGCCCAGGTCCTCGGGCAGCAGGAGGTGCCCGTCCACTTGCACGTCCTCGAGGCAGCCTTCAAAGGCTGTGCCACCCAGCTGGGTGGAGCAGAACCTGGCAGGCGTCGGCGCTTCGGAAGCCATGGGAGCTGGGGCCACAGGACCGGAGGCCACACACAGCCGGGCAGGGCAGTCCTCATGCCAGAGCCGCAGCTCCAGGACGGCCGGGCGCAGCGAAACCTCCACTCCGTGCCAGCGGCCATCATTTAAAGCCAGGTCCGGCAGCTTCAGGGTAAGCCCGGTGGTGTTGCCGTGGCTCCAGAGGGTGGCCTGAAGTGTGCCCCCCACCAGTGCCAGCTCCAAGCTGTCCTGGGTGTCAGCGCGAGTGGCCAAGGCACCAGCAGGTAGTGTGGTGCGAAACCTCAGTGCCAGACCCCGGGGGCCGCCAGCCGGCACGGTTGTCTGCACGGGGCTCCCGGCCACCACAGAGAAGGTGGTATTCTGGCCACAGAAATGTCCGTGGGTACCGGGTGGGCAGCGGCAGGCGTAACTGTGCACGCCGGCCTTGAAGATGGGGATGCAGGTGGCAGCCGGTGGGCAAGTGTGGCCCTGGCAGCCGGTGAGCCGCACAGAACAGTCATGCCCACCCCAGGCCTCCGGGCACCTGCAGACGTAGCCCGCCACGGTGTCATCACACGTCCCACCATGGAGGCAGGGCTCCGACAGGCATTCATCCACATCTTCCTGACATGCCAGGCCTTCGGGAGAGACCACGCCAAAGCTCAGCACTCAAGGCAAGAACGAAGCACTCAAGGCAGAGCTTACATGCCTTTTGGGATGGGGATCTCAGCACCTAGCAACTGAACCAATTCCCAATCCCCAAAGGATTTCTCGTGGTCCCCTAAAGTCCCTGGAGGCTGGAATCCAAGATACCCCTTCCTTTCCCATGTTTGGTGGGTCTCTGTGCCCCATGGATTCAATCCCCTAAACACTCGTTGGTCTCCCCTTTTCTCCCACCCCACCTCTGTCTCACCAGCTCACAGGTCCACGGTCTAGCGTCCTCTACCTTCAACCCCTCTACCATCCATCTCCTCAAGTAGCCAGAGGCCTATTTCTAAAGCATCACCTGGCCAGATTCCCCTGCTGCTTAAGGTCCACTCACTCACCCTGGCACTCAACATCCCTCAGGGGCTGGGCCCTACCAGGCCCTCAAGTCTCAACCCCGCTCCCTCCAGACCTTGAACTGCCTGTTCCCCCAAGCATTTCCTGGAAAACTTTCCCCTGGGGCTTTGCTCATACTGTTTCCTCTGCTTGGAATGCCTTCTCCTCAGTTACCCTGCTGGTCAAGCTCCTAGTCATCCTGCAAAGCCCAAATTCAAAGGGCCAGGCCCCTAGGAGGCTTTTTCTCTGATTTCCAACCCCAAGCTCTGTGTCACTCCCAACTCCTTGCCCACTCCCAGACACAGCTCCCCAGAACCCTGTACTGAAATTATCTGTTTACTCAGCTGAGATCTCCTCTGGAGGCCTCAATATGTTCTTGGTGCCCAGCAAAGGATCTGGCATGGCTTTTGTGGACAGAGTGCCAAAATGGAGGAGGGAGTGGGGTGGATGTATGCATCTAGGCTCCATCCCCCAGTCCCTCTGCCCTAGCACCCCCTGCTGACTGTGGAGGGGCCACCTCACCCTCCCCTCCAGAAGCTCCCACACCAGGTGCTCTGGCCCCGGCTTGGGTCAAGAGGCCACAGCCCAAGCCCAGCTCAGCCAGAGCCTCCACAAAACCACCAAGGCCAGCCCTTCCCACCATACCCCAGCTGGAGGAGCCCAGGCCCAGAGAAGCCACCAGGATTTGAATCCTGACCCCAGTCAGCCCCCAAACCCCACAGCCTCCTTTTGGGGACAGCCGGCCACACCTCATCCTGCCCAAGGCCCCAGCCCTGCGTACCTGCCAGGAGCCACAGGCCCCCCAGGAAAGTCCACAGAGCCCACGGCCCCATCGCATTTCCCCACAGATGGCCAAGAGTGGCGGGCGGGTCGTGGGCCGGGGGAGCAGAGCTCCCCGCCTGACCGGCCGCCTCCTTCAGAACCGGCTCAGGAATGCCAGGCCCTGGCCTCCCCCAGGCCGGCACGACCCAAAGGGAGGATGGGGGTGGACGGCGGCAAGGAGCCCAGCCCTACGGTCGGGGTTCCCCTCCCGGGCCCTGACCTCAGATCTGACCTCCCTGTCACCCATCAGCTGAGCTCAGCTGGGGGAGGAGCTGGGCTCTGGCTGACACTGGTGAACCGTAGGGAGTGATACCCCCTCTCTCAAGCCTCGTTACTTCATCTGTAAGAACCCTACCTCGTAGGGGTGCAGTGAGGAGGGAACGAAATGCACAGAAAGGCTCTTCAGGGGCAGCGCACGCCGTGCTGGGCCCGCCGTGGTGCCTGCAAGACCACGCTCCCAGGCAGGACTCAGGGGGTCTCAGCCCACGGGGGCAGACGATGGGCTTTCCAGGCGGCCACCCCAGGGCGGGGGCCGCTGAGCCCAGCATGTCTGGGCCGCTGAGGTGGGAGGGAGGGTGGTGATCGCCACCTCCTTGCTCTGGGGGGCGGGGGGGGAGCCAGTGCCCAGGAAGCCTGCCAGGGAGAGGAGCCCGTGTGCCCAAGCAGGAATGCGGGCGGGCACGGGGGAAGTGTCGCACGCATTCCAGAGGGGGCAGGGACACTCGAGGAGGATGTGACGAGTTCTTTGGGCTCACCAGCGTCCGTGGAAGGGTGTCTGCGTGTCTACGCATCTGCTGTGCCCAAGGCACGGAGAGGCTTTCTGCAACCCAACTCCTGCCCCATAGGCCCCAGCTCCTAGAGGTCAAGCTCACCCTTCTATTTGTGATGCCCCCATTTACCTCTTCTGTCCTCTCCCCGCAGGCCCCTCAGCCTCTGCCCGGCCCCTGGATGTCAGGTGCTTAGGGTTCTCTTTGCCCATCACCCCACACATTCTCCTGGACAGTCTTGGCCACCTATGGCCCCAGCTGCCAGGACTGCACTCCTGAACCCCGGTCTCTGGCTTTTCCTGGGCGCCAGACCCTGGACCACCAGCCCCCACCCTGGCTCCTCCCTGGGGGTGCTCCACAGACACCTGGACTCAGTATGGGCAAGTACGGACACCAAGCATCACCCAGGGCAGAAGCATCACTGACACCTCCCGCTCATACCTGGACTAACCCCCAGGGCCTCCAGAGTTTCCCCCCTAAATAGTTCTCAACTCACTTAGTTCCCTCCCCTTTCACCTCCAAAGCCCGGGTCCCCGCTCAGCCCCTCTTAGCTGTCACCCGAACCAGCACACCCACCTCCTTCCTGCTCTCCTTGTCCCCATCAATCCAGCCTCCACGCATCAGCCGGAGGAAGCTTCTCACCCCAGGCCCACCGACTCTGCCCTTGCCCTGCCCCGGTGCCCATCCCGCCCCACCCCCCCGCACCTGTGTAGCCATCTGGACAGTGGCACCGGAAGCCGTTGGGCAGGTCCTGGCAGCGGCCTTCGTTGAGGCATGGCTGTGAGGCACACTCGTCCACATCCACGCCACATTCGTCCCCTGCAAGAGGGCCAGCCGGGGTTCCCACCTGGGCCCTCAGAACCAGACTGGAGCTGGAAGGGCCCGTTTTAGAGCTATAGAGACTGAGGCCCAGTGAGACGTGCTGACTCAGGCAGGTGGCACATATGTGACAGGGCCAGGCCTCAAGCGGAGCCCTGGCATCCCTCCCCCCGCATCCACACCCTGGTGGACCTGCTTCCCTGGAAGGGTGGAAGGAGACTCACCCTCAAAGCCGGGGGGGCAGCGGCACAGGAAGCCGGCAGCGTGGCGGAAGCTGAAGGTGCCGGGGAAGGTGGCCCGGTCGCCTCCGTAGAGCGCTGGGTCTGAGCGCTGCAGGCACTGCCCCCCATGCTGGCAGGGGCCCGACTCGCACTCATCCTCATCCACCTCGCACTGCTGGCCGCTGTAGCCTGGGGGCACGCGCGCGTGGGTAGCAGGTCACACGGGGTCACCGGGCAGCCCCCCTCCACTGCGGCCAGGCTGGAACGACAGCTCAGAATATGCTCACCGATACGGTGAGGGACAGACGCACCGAGGACGGTAGGAATGACCATGGCACCTTCATCAGTGTGCTATTACTATTATTGCTAGTACTACTGAGCACTTTGCATGTGTCAAGGCTTCACGGGCTTTACACCTTTACCCTCCTCGCAACAACGCCAGGAGCAGGGGCTACGATCAGCCCTATTTTGCAGATCCCCGCAAAAGTGAAGTTCAGAGAAGTTGCAGCTACATGCACATGCTCCGAGGGCAGGTGAGCCCCGGCGCACACCTCCCCGCCGCCCCAGACTGCGCCCGTGGGGAGCAGACACACACACACACACCTGGCCAGCAGAGGGAGCGGAAACACGCACGCGCACACGCACACGCACACACCTGGCCAGCAGAAGGAGCGGAAACACGCACGCGCACGCGCACACGCACATACCCCGCCAGCAGAGGGAGCAGAAACACGCACACGCACGCACACGCACACACACACACACCTGGCCAGCAGAGGCAGCGGAAACACGCACACGC
>NW_022589724.1:22172292-22211791 GCF_004348235.1 Phoca vitulina | reverse complement strand
CACACACACACACCTGGCCAGCAGAGGCAGCGGAAACACGCACACGCACGCACACGCACACACCTGGCCAGCAGAGGGAGCGGAAACATGCACACGCACGCACACACACACGCACACACCTGGCCAGCAGAGGCGGCGGAACACGCACGCGCATGCGCACACGCACACGCACACACCTGGCCAGCAGAGGCGGCCGAACACGCACGCACATGCGCACACGCACACACCTGGCCAGCAGAGGCAGCGGAACACGCATGCGCATGCGCACACGCACACGCACGCACCTGGCCAGCAGAGGCAGCGGAAGCTCCCGAGGCCCTCGAGGCAGGACGCGTTGTTCGCGCAGGGCGCCGACGCGCACTCCAGCACCTCCTGCTCGCAGCGCGCGCCCTCGTAGCCCGTGTCCGCGCAGTCGCACCGGAACCTGGAGCGGGGCGCGGGGCGCCGGCTGAGCACGCCCGAGCCTCCACCTGCCCCCCCCGCCCCGGGCTGTGTGTAGCCCCCTCCCTCCGCGTCGGGACACCGGCCGCCCGCTCACCCAGCTCACCCGTTGACCAGGTCGTGGCACTGGCCCCCGTGCGCGCACGGCTGGCTCTCGCACTCGTCCAGGTCCAGCTGGCACCTGGTGCCCCCGTAGCCCGGCGCGCACACGCAGCGGTAGGAGCCCACGCCGTCCAGGCACGAGCCCCCGTGCAGACAGGGCGCCGAGGCACACTCGTCCACCTCCGCCTCGCACGTCACCCCTGGACAGGGCCGGAGACACAGACAGACAGATGGACACCCAGAGGGAGGACGAAAGAGGCTCAGGCAGGCCGACCCGAAACCAGCTTCAGACGGCTGCAAGGAGCGGAAACCCGAGGATGCCGAGAGAATCCGTCGGTCCATTCGTCCAGAGCAGGTATTTCTTGAGCCGGCAACGGCAGTGGGGTAGAGACCAGACAGCCGTCCCTCCCTCCCTGAGCTCACAGCAGTGTAGCTGGGGAGACCGGGATTAGGTCAATATCACATAGATGCGGACTGATTTTTAATTGTGATAAGCCCAGCAATGGGAGCGAAGTGGATCCCCTAAAAGCCAGACCCAAGGTTCTGGCCTGGGGAATTGCAGTCAGGGAAGACTTCTTGGAAGAAGAGCCTTTTGAAAGATGAGTAAGCATTCACTAGATTGGGATGGGGCTGTGCCAGCATTTGGCTTCCAGGCTGGGGAACTGGTCCAGAGCAGCTTGTGGCAGGGACATGGTGCCCTCAGAAAGGGGAGCGTGGAGGGTCAAGAGCAAAGGAGAGAGCAGAGGAGGTGAGGCAGGGCTGGGGGCTGTGGTGGCCTCAGGGGCCCCAATCTGGGCTTATCCTAAAAGTTGGAAGCAGCTGAGTTACACGATTCTGTCTACACTGTGGAAGGCTCACTCTGCCAGCTTTGAAGAGAGTGTAGAGAGGGATTCCGTTGGGGAGGGACAGGCCCCAGCGAGAAACCAGCTCCTCCTGGTTTCCCCTGCACCTTCTTGCTTCTAAAACCCCAAGTCCGGGGAAGCCCCTCAGCCCTGGGTGCAACTGAGACAGTTGGGCGGCCCGCGGGGGAAGAGATGTGTGCAGATGAAGGGAGATGGAGAATCTCAGGGTTTGGGGATGTACTGCCTGAGTTCATCCGGGGACCCACATGTTACGGCGGACTCCAGAGGCCCTGCCCCTGCCCCCTATGTGGGGTTGGTCCTGGGGGGCCAGGGACCCAGCTGGCTCCAGCTGGAACCTGCCCCCTTCCCAGCTCAGTGAGCACAAAACACAGCCCCTCCTTCCTGTGACCCCTCACTCCTCCCGCCCCAGTCCCACTCCCACCCTCTGTGCCAGGGGGAGCCAGGCCCTGGCCGCCTGGAATCCCAACCTCCCCCGCCTGGCTCCGAACGGAAGGAGGAGAAGAGCAATGAGTCATGGCTGACTCTGCCCCCGCTCACATCCGCAACTCACCCAGAAAGTGTGACCCAGGGCGCCCGGGCACATCTGGCGCACTCACCTGCTGGCACTCACCCACCTCCGTTCCCACGGATGCACTCAGGGAGCGCAGACACCCGCAGATAGAGACACACACAGGCCCTTCACCTGGCCTCCCTCACACACACACAACTAACACTCCAGACACCGAGACTCTCAAATGGTGAGAAGGATACGGGGGACCGTCTCCAGAGTCCGTTCCAAAGTGCCAAGATCCATCTCTTCACTATAAGCTCCCTCCCCTGGGGCCCAGCCCCCCTCCCCACCCCCCCAGTGTGCAACCCTTGCTCTGAGGTGACTTCAAACTGCCTTCTGCCCTCAGAGCAGAGTTGTCTGAATTCAGGGTTGAACTAGAACCAGGAGTGTCTATACTGCCGTGCTCCCCACTGCCCTGGATGTAGCCTCTCCCAGACCTGTGCCCAGCTGCCCCCTCCTTCCTGGCTTCTGGACAGTCGCTCCGGGATGCTCCTGATTACAGCGTGGATGGGACTGGGACAGGGCCATACTCTGGAGGAGAGAACCAGCATGTACGCATGCCAGTCTGTGTTCTGAGCCCTTGAATACTTGTGTATACATTATCCACCCGCTTGAGACAGCAGGGATCCCTGGGGTACATTCACGTTACAGTTTGAACAAGACCACCCATGTCTCTGCTGGAGCTTTAGGGGCTACCCAGAGGGGAAGAGGGTCTGCCTTACAACCTGAACCATACCAGGGGTGTCCATTCTCTAGAACCATCAGATGAGCCAGACGGCATCTACACTACAGCCTGACACAGGTCTGGAGTGAGTAGATGCTAGAAAGACTGTCTAGACGTGTCCTCATTAAAGCCAAACCAGGCGTACTTGCACTCTGGTCCCACCAGAGATGCCTGGGGGTGTCTGCACCCCCAGCGCCAAACTGAACTCCAGAAGGGACTGAAATAACCTCTGTCCAGTGTCTGTTAAATGTCAGGCACCAGGCGCACTCACACGCTCATACTGTCACCCAGAGCTGCCAGGTTAGCTCGAGAAGCATCCATTCTGTGGCAAGACCCAGAGCAGAATGCCCTGGAGCCTGGGTGTCTCTATACTAAAGTCAAAGCTGAATGTGTGATCTTACACCCTGAGCCACTGATGGGATGGACATTACGGGCCTCCTGCCAGCATGTGAGGCCGTTACCTGCATAACCAAGGGGACAGCGGCACTCATAGCGATCAGCCAGGTTGTGGCAGGTGGCCCCGTGGCGGCAGGGCCGGGATGCACACTCATCGATGTCCAGCTCGCAGCGTGGGCCCTGGAACCCGGGCACGCAGTAGCAGCGAAAGCCGTTGGGGTCTGGACCCTGGGGCACGCACAGAGCGCCGTGGTGGCACGGCTGGGCGGCACAGCCCTGGGGCTCCGTGGGCCCACAGGTGTAGCTACCATTCTCCATAGCCTGGCACTCGGTCCCCGGAGCGCACGGGGCTGAGGCACAGACACTTGGGGTCTCCGAAGGCACCGTTCCTGTAAAGAGAGAAAATGGGCTGGGCAGGGTGGACCAGGACGTTTCCCTCCCCACCCTCGGGCCCACCCCAGACCCCAGAGCCAGAAAGCAGCATGGGCCTGTCTGTATTCGGAGGATGGAAGGAGGGCCAGGGGCTCTGCAAGCCACGTCCTCACAACCCATGCACAACTACAGCCGGAGCTGAGACTGGTTCAGGAGAGTCTCCATGAAGAGGAATGGGACCCGGATGTTTGCGCCCCCCCCCGCCCCCCATGCCCCAGTAGGATTAGAGGACAGGCTCTCTCTGACCCTGGGAGCTTTGCACTCTGCTGGCTCATCCCCTCCCAGCAGAGCCCCTTTGGGGCAGGCACTGTCATGCCCATTTTATAAGAGAGCAAATTGAGGCTCAAGCAAGAAAGTGAAGACTTTTTTTTAAGATTTATTTATTTATTGGGGTGTCTGGGTGGCTCAGTCATTGGGCATCTGCCTTCGGTTCAGGTCATGATCCCAGGGTCCTGGGATGGAGCCTCACGTCGGGCTCCCTGCTCCACGGGAAGCCTGCTTTTCCCTCTCCCACTCCCCCTGTTCCCTTTCTCGCTGTATCTCTCTCTGTCAAATAAATAAATAAAATCTTAAAAAAAAAAAAAAGATGTATTTATTTCACAGAGAGAGAGAGAGAGCACAAGCAGGGAGTGAGAGACGGAGAAGCAGACTCCCTGCTGAGCAGGGAGCCCGATGCGGGGCTCCATCCCAGGACCCTGGGATCATGACCAGAGCGGAAGGCAGATGCTTAACCGACTGAGCCACCCGGGCGTCCCGAGAGTGAAGACTCTTGCCTGAGGTCTCATGGCAAGTTAACACTGGGACAGCCTTCAAGCCTATCACATGTTTCAGCCCTCCCCCACCCGCCCAGAGAGGGGGGTCTTCTCTGGGTGTCCCCTTCTGCAGCTCCGTTTCCCCCCCCGGGGGGGGGGGGGGGCTCCTTCCACGGTCCCCTCCACCTCTCCTGCTAGGGGTCTGGCAACTCCATCCCTGGGTGAAACCGGAGATGGAGGACTTCAAAGGCAGGGACTGGGAGCTGGGCCCCCCTCCCTGTCCTTCCTCCCAGCCGCCTCGGGCCTAGAAACCTCTCTGGGAATCCCTGGCCCTCACGGTATCCCCCGGCCTCAGCAATTGCCTGACCAGCTGGCCTGGCCAAGGTCACAGGGTGCAGGGCAGGTGTTGAGACCTGCTGACTGACAACTGGCTCAGGCCACTGCTGCCACCACCACGCTAGAGGGTCACCTGCCAGTCTGGAAGCCAAGCCTCGGGGAGGGCCAGCCCCCTCCCCTCCTGAGAGCCCGGAGCGCTGGTTAAGAACTTAGGCTTTGAAGTACAACTGCCCTGGGCTCAGATCCCTGCTCAGTTACTGGCTCTGAGACCTTGAGCAGGTCATTTCTCCTACTGAGCCTCTGTCTCACACGGGAGAGGGGATGGTAACAGGGCATGCCTCGTGTGGGAGGATTCAAAGCCTCAGGTACTGCCGTTGGCCACTCGCAGGACCTCAGTAAGGGCTGGGGGAGGGGAACCACCCATGAGCAGGAGGCACCCCCAACCTGGGGCTCTGCGAGGCGCCCCTCCCCTGCCCATGTTGTCATCCAGACACTACCCAGGCCCAGAACAGCTTCAGGCCCTGCACCTCCCTTCCCCCACCTTGGTGAAGACCCCCAGATAAGGCTCAGCGTCATCCACATTCCACCAGGCAGGGCCGTCCACTGGCCGACCCCCCGCCCTTCCCAGCCGGGGCCCAGCAGGACGGGGGACAGGGATATGGAGACACAGACCTCGGCCCCAGGGAGAGAACCTGACTGCCACCACCGAGTGCCCAGAGCACCTGGTACAGCTCGGGCATGCGCTCACTACTCCCCGACCGGGGGCCCTGGCGCCCAGCCGGGGCTAGGCACATTGCAAGGGGGAAGAAGGTCTGAAACACTGTAAGGCCAAGATGACCCGTAGGGCTCTAGTGTCCACAGCCCCTCTCTGACCACAGTTCCCTCCCCAGCTCAGGGCCTCCATCCCAGCCCCCTCTCCCAAGCCTGGTCATGTAGGAGAGGGCCGAGGCATCTGGGCCTCTCGGAGGGGCTTCTGGGCAGCTCATCTTTCTTTTTCCCACCCCGGCCACTGTGGCTGATCTGTTTAGAGCCACATCCTTTAGGGATAGATGGCCAGATGAGGGTGGGAAGATAGTCTGATGGAGGTGGGAAGGTAGTCTGATGGGGGTGGGAAGATAGTCTGATGGGGGTGAGAGTGGATCGAGCTCTCTTAGGAAGGGACAGAGGTTTGGGCATCAGAAAGGCCTGGCTTCTGGAGTTCGAACAGTGCCACCTCATGGGGTGCTGTGAGGAGCCACTCAGGGGACAGGAGTGAAGGCCTGGCACCCAGTGAGCTTTCATGAAGGGCTGTGGCCATTTTAATCAGGGTCCCTCAAGCCAGCACAGCCCAGGACCGCAAGACAGTAACCACAGCCTCCACTCTGAGGAGCCCTGGCTGCCGGGTCCTGCACCAGGCGGCCCTTCATTTAATGCCAACAAGGCACTGCTCATCTGTGTGGCCTAAGGGACCCCCACCCGAATCTGGGGCTTTGCCCCAGTTCAGAGCCTTCCATTTCAGAGCGGGTGGGACCAGGCTGGGGAGACAGGGCATGGGGGAAATGGGCCAGGCGCTGCATCGCCATGGGAGCAGGCAGCCCGTGGCCCTATATGCCGGCAGCCCACGGAGTCCGGCAGCAGGGGAGGAAGGGGCTCCTGCAGTCAGAGCCAGGCGGAGAGGGAGGGCGCTGCCTATCCCAAGAGGCACACAGTAGCACCAAAAGCCTGGATGGGAGAGACAACCCTCTTTCTTGTGTACTCCCAATTCTCTTCATGTTTACCTTAGGAGATGGGTAGTGCTATTATTCCTGTTCTACAGCTGAGGGAAGGGAGGCTCAGACATGAGGGGACCTCACTGTCCCACAGCCTGCGAGGGGCTGGAATCCAGACCCAGGTCTCGCTACTCCAGAGCCTTCACCCCTGGGGTTCTTGAACCCCTGGCTTGTATTAAGAATACAGATTCTGGGGCATCTGGGTGGCACAATCAGTTGAGCGTCCGACTCTTGGTTTCAGCTCAGGTCATGATCTCAGGGTCGTAAGATCGAGCCCCGCGTGTCATCGGGCTCCACGCTCAGGGGGAGTCTGCTTAAGATTCCTCCTCCCCTCTAAAATAAATAAATAAATCTTAAAAAGGAAAAGAAAGAAAAGCAAGGAAGGAAGAATACAGATTTCTGGCCCCCCACTCCAGACCTAGAGATTCAGAGCTGTCGGGCCTGGGCCCGGAGAATCTGCACTGCAGCATACTCCCTGGGGAATCCTTTGCACCTGGAGGCCCGGGAACCGCTGGCCTCAGTCCTCTGTCCGGCAGGAGTGAGACCAGAAGGCCAGGCTAGCCCTGGGCTGAGAGGCAGGGAGGTGAGGGCAGTAGGGCAGCGGGAGGGGGGGTGGGGGCCCTGGGCCAGGCTGGGGGCGTGGCCTGTTGCCAGGGTGACGAGGGGCCTGTGCTTATCTTTACAAATCCCTCCTGACCTCTCAGGACGACCTGGCAGGGGAGGGATTAACTGACACACGCCCCTCCCCTTCGACCTGCTGCCCCTTCCGGGGAAAGGCCCAGATCCCACTGCCGGGAGGGAAATTCTCTCCCCAGAGAGGACGATCTTGCTATGATAACAGCAACTATTTACTGAGTGCGCACTATGGGCACCAGGCCGCGCCACACATCTTGCCTCTATGATTACATGATTACAATTGATTCAAGCCAGGAAAGGTGGGTGCTGTTTTCTAACTCAGAGAGGTTATAAACTTGCCCCAAATCATCCCTCAAAAAACTAAGAAGCAGGTTATCTCCTCCAGACTTCTGGAAGGTGCACATCTCCCAAAGCATGTGAAATTCCCACTCTGCAAACTCGACATTGCCACCCATGCATTGTCATTTTAGTGCATTCCAGCCCAGCCTTCCCCGGGCACTGGAAACAGTCTCTGAAGGTTGGCACAAGGGTGGAGGTTCCAGGGTGGGCCTGGGCAGAGCGGTCGGTCTGCCCTCTTTAACCAGAACCGGGCTGTTGGCAGTCCCACTGTGCTTTGGGTCCCACTCAGTGCCTAGTAACTCCTACTTTATGTGCACTTATAACAGGCCTCGTGATAACTGCTAACAACTGAGGGGAAGTGTTTACTGAGGGTGAGTTTTGAGAAGCTTCTTGTCTTGACCTGCAAGAAAAAGAATATTTCTAAGAAGTGGCCCGAGATCTTGTAAGATGTGGGAGCTTCTGCCATAGGGGCAAACACTGTTCATCTAATCTCACTAGGCCTCAAGGACAGGAGTGACTACCCACTGCCTCAGAGCCACCAGGAAAGGGCTAAGTTACTCTAACAAGATGGGACAGTTTGGAATACTCTTCCACAAAAATGTTTACGCCCCCCTCCAGGATAAAAGAGGGGTCAATATCGATAATTTTGGTAACAGTAGTGGTGACAATGACTGCCAGGATTCACCGCCCACCCTGTGCCTGGCACTGGCCTATCCCAGTGTTTCCAGACCTCAGTCTCAGAGCCCAAGGCCATGGAGACACTTCCCTGCGGGGGGTAAGACAGACCTGGTGAGGCCTTGCCACCCAAACAGGCCGCTTTTATGAGTGGTCTCCGGTCTAAAATGTCCTCGGAAACTGGGGCTTGCAGGCCAAACCTGAGTTGGAGAACCCCTGTGTTTTCCCAGCAAATTCTCGGGACGCCCTCAGAGTTAGCTCGTTGGCTCCCCGAAGGGGCAAAGGCGCAGAGAAGGGACGTGGCTTTCATAGGCTGGTCTACACACTAGCTCCGCAACCCTGGGCAAGTTCCTGACCCTCTCTGGGCCTCGTTTCCTCCTCTGTAAACTGGGGCTGTTAGAGCTGGCCCCGCAGAGCGGTGGGGAGATTCTCAGTCCATCATGTGGGGCGCCCGGCTGGCTCAGTGGTAGAGCCTGTGACCCTCATACTCAAGGGTGTGCATTCAAGCCCCATGTACTTTAAAATCTTTAAGGGGCGCCTGGCTGGCTGCATCGTGGAGCATGTGACTCTTGATCTCAGGGTTGTAAGTTCAAGCCCCATGTCGGGTGTAGAGATTACTTAAAAATGATAAATAAATATTAAAAATCTTTAATAAAAACAACAACAACAACAGCAAAAACCAAAGTCCATCACGTGAGTCCATTAGCATAGTATCTTCCAGGGGGTGGCTGGTGGTGCTATTTATTCATTGACCAACAAACGTTTACTTGGAGCAAACGCTGTCTAGCCAACCAATCCTGGATGCCGGTCCACATGTGTGTGGCACCCCACTCTGTCCCTGCCTCCTTGCCGCCGTCCCACAGCCCTCCCCCCCTCCCCAGGGCTGGTGGGAGGAGGGGCCAGACGCAGGGACGGGAATGGGGCTGCTGCCCTTTGTCAGCCAGGCTCCCGGGCTGTGAGAGCCCAGCATGCCCCATTGTACTCCGAGATGCTTGGTCCTCTCCACAGAAACCAGCCAGGCTTTTGTGGCAGAGTGGGCCCAGGATGGAGGGGCTCAGCTCAGGGCCTGGCAGGCCTGAGTGGCAGAGCCAGGGGCCCAGGGCTTCCAGAAACCCAATCCCCTTGGGGATGGAAATTACTTTTCAAGTGACACCACCGTCCCCAACCCCTCTCCTCCTGGCAGCCAGGCCTCGGGTGCTGGCATCCAGAAGTGCTCACGCCCACGGTGCCCTCACCCCAGCTTTTGAGGATCCCCAGGGAGGGGGCTCCCTGCACAGAAATCATAGTGCGACAGGCTGCCCCTGGGCACCCCAGCAGGTGGGATGGAGATGAGCGTGTCACTCAGCAGCCACTTTTTCTGTGGCGTCCATCTCCTTTGTGTTCACTCTGCCCCACGGTTCACGTGAGCGTGTGTTTGAGTGTGAATGCACACGTCGCTACCCGCACACACCAGTGTGTGTGCGTGTGAGTGCACGTGCCTGTGGACCCCTGTTCATGTGGCGGTGGGGTGTGCCCTTGTGTGTGCCACACCAGCGTGCGGGTGTGTGTGTTTGCAGGTGTGAGTGTGCACATGGTAGGGCAGGGGGCAGATAGCAGATCCACACACCAGGATTTCAAGCCCCTCATGCGCAGAGAGCAGGCCCTCGGCTCCTCTCCTGAGCCCCAGATTTGCGTCAGGAGCCCAGCTCCTAAGCCCCCATCCCTGCCTGAGCCTCAGTGTCCTCCACTATAAAATGGGGTCCTCATCCTCCCGGGGGGCCCTTCAGGGAGGAGGAGATGAAAGCATTGTGAGCCAGGCCCCATGAATGGGGAGGAGGGCCCCAGGTAGGGGTCTGGGGAGGCCTGACCTCCCACCCTGGGAGTCTGAGGGCTGGGTCTCCCCCCAGCCGGCAGTGAAGTGCAGGCCACCCGCCCTGGTTGGCTCCCTCCTCCAGCAGGAGAGGCGGGGTCAGGGGACTTCCCAGGCCTGGCCCCGTAGCTATAGTGACCAAGACAAAGCGTCCCCCAGACCCCCCAGGAAGAAGTCCAGGCTGCCTGCGCACACGTGAATCTTCTCGGACAAAAGCAAAACCGTTTGGCGAATGGGGTCTGGCTTAGGAAGCCCTTTCAGCTGGGTCTGGGAGTGCCGGGGAGGGGACAGCGGTGGACACACGTGCTCCCAAGTGCCTGGCCACCCCCCAGGGGCCCCAGAGCACCCCTAGCCCCCAGTGCAGGCAAGGGAACACACACGTGGAGGGGATGCAAGTAGACGCCCTGCTCCCCGGCCTCCTTCCCCCTCCCCACAGCGATCCACTGGGCTGGGGTCTGCTGCCCCCACCCCGGGTCCCCCTGTCGAGAGCTAAGACACAGTTCAACCCACTTGACAACTTATGTCCCACAACTTGTGCTAGGACGCAGCCCACCACACCCAGAAAGCCCCAGATAACGACTCACGGCTCACCCGGCTCACAACTTTAAGGCACCCACAGCCCAGCGCACACGGGCAACAGACTCTGGGACGAGGCTCACACTACCTGCAGCTCCCCACGCTCAGGCCTCAGCCTGGGACTTCCCAGCCCCAACACCCCTCCCAGGCCACACCGCCCATCCCACGACCCCTTCACAAAGGCCCCCATGCCACACAGCAACCCCCACGGCCCAGGACACACTCCCCTGCACGCAAGGTGGCCCGCAGAGCACACCCGTCTGCACCCACTTCTTGGCCTGTGCCCAGCCCCGCAGTCGGGCCTGGCACCCACACAGACAGCCCCAGGGCCTGGGGTATCTGCTTTGGGAGAGAGACCCTGCCCCAGTCCACCCCCCCACCCCCACCCCAAGGCTTATGCCCCAACTCACCACCCAGGAGGGTGAGGGCAGGAGCCAAGAGCAGCAACCGCAGCGGGAGAGGGGCCAGGGGCCTGGAGACCGGGGTCCCAGGCCTGGCCAGCGCCATGGCAGCGCGCTCAGCTCCCGGCTGTGGGAACAGGCAGCCTGGCTGGCTCGGCACCCCCCTCTCCCTCCAACCAGCACTAATGCCGTGGACAGAGGCCCGGCCCCTCCCTCCCTCCCCTCCCGTCTCCTCCCCCACCGCAGGCCCTCCCAGGCTGCTCCTCCGGGAGTGGATTCTAGAGGAGGGGTCTGACCCACCCCATCTCCCCGAGCCCCAGGGCTCCAGACAGGCCTCAGGGGCCCCTGCAGGTCTGACCTGGTCTTCGTGCACCCCCCCCCACCCCCACCTTTCAGGTCTTGCTGCCTCAGCCTCCTGGCTGGGGAGGATTTCTCTTCTTTTCCCCAGATGATGCCAACTACTCCCAAGTCCTAGGTTATCCCACCCTGCTGGACACGCCCCCATCTCTTCTCAGCCTGGGCCCCCCTCCCCAGCCCAGGCCTGAGCAGCCAGCAGCCTCCCAGACCTCCTCTCTGTGCAGAAGCCCCAGTGCTTCCCACCCAGCTTGTTTCCTCCCGGTGCTCCCCACCTGAACAAGGTACCCCCACCCTGCAGCCAAAGCCCCCTTCCCCTCCCCACACTCAGCCCACCAGCTCCTGGTGGTTCTTCCTTCTCACTGTCTCTTAATCCCATCCCTCCCCTAGACCTAACAAATGACCCCTCCCAGTGTGGCCCTCAGGTGGCCCCTGGCTCCTTCCACCCTCACCACTCCCTCACCAGCCAAACTGCACCTTTTCCATTTCTCCCCTTTGGCCTAAATCTTTGCCTCTGCCATTTGCAACTCTGGAAACCTCACTGCAATCCAAGGCAGCCCATTCTACTGAGTGTCAGTTCCGACTAAGCAAACTTTCCCGCTCCCCTGCTGGGAGGTCCTTCTTGTTGTCTAACCTTACAGTCTCTTGCTGCACTTGATGTTTGCTTGCTGCAGGCAAGGGAATGTTGTTTGCTTGGGGGGGGCGGTTCTTTGGGGGACCTGGACGCAGGAATCCAAGCCATCTCAAAGCCACTACAACATCAAAAAGCAGCCCATTTTTTCCTCCCCTGCCCTCAGCTCCAGGGGAGGAAGAAACCCTTGCTGCAAGGACTTTCTGAAGCTAGCCACTGGCCTCTGCCAATGCACCCCATTTGGTTTAATTCAGTGATCACGGACTCAGGCCACCGAGAACCTGCGCTGAGCTCTGGGATGCGCCCTCACACCCGGAGGGCACAGTCTGGAGAGACGGACCTGAGCCGTGAATGAGGGAGCTCAGGCTGTGCTAGCAGGTCCATGGAAAAGCAGGGAGAAGGGCAGTGGGCATCACACGGCGCATGGGTGCCCCATAGCCACCCTGTGCTCCAACCCTGGCAAAGGGAGCCAAAGACCTGGGTGGACCCCTCCTCCACATCCCACGCCATCCCCACCTGGAGTCTTGTTTCCTCTGGGGTGGGAGGTGCTCCTTGGTCTCTGCGACCCTCCTCACTCCCAAACCACCTTTAATTCCCTGCCTCTCACATACCAGGATCTCCCCACCACCACCAAGCCCCTCTCCACTCTGTGAGAAAAGCACAGACCCCACAGCTATATAGATCTCAGTTTGAGCACAGCTCTACCACTGATCGGCCGAGTCATCTCAGCACGTGACTTCCTTCCCTGGGCCTCAGTTTCCTCATCTGTAAAATGGAAATAACAGTTCCCACCTTGTAAAGCGTTAATGAGCTGAATCGGCAGTGCAACTTCTGTCTGTTCTGTGTCTCAGAGGTTCCCGAGAGGTCCAAGCAGCCCGGGGAGCGGCGCACAGGAGGACGACAAGGCTCCCACGGCCCCGCGGGTCTCCGGACACAGACATCCGCGCTTTTGCCCTGAGCCCTGAGGTCAGGACTCCAGTCCAAACTCCCACCCGCGCCCGCGCCCCTGTCCTGCAGCCGCTGTGCGCCACCTTGTGGCCAGACCCGGGAGTGTCCTGCGAGGTCTGGAGGGCGCTGGATGGGCGGAGGTGGACGGGGAGGGAGGGATGCAGAAACTCAACAGCGCGGGCGCGGGAGCCCCTGAGAGCGAGAAGGGGCAGGCGGGGGAGACGCGGCTTGGCAGGAGGCCGAGGTCAGACGGGGCAAGCCGTCCACACGCACTCCCCGTTAGGGTCTGGAGAAGAGACAGTGAGTGGGCCAGCCCCGCTGCGGAGATCCTCCCCACTTGGGGGGCAGGTGTGAGGAAGGGGAAAGGGGACCTTCTTTTACCCCCCTCAACAACACAGCGTTGTCCCCATTTTACAGATGAGGAAACGGAGGCTCGGGGAGGTGAGATTGGCTGCTGGGGTCCCACAGCTGGTCTGTGCGGGGGCAGGATTCGAACTCGGGGCTGCCTGACACCGGCCCTTTCCACTCCTTGAATCTTTAACTCCAGGTTGAGTAGGTATGCTCAGTAATCCACTCTGCTCACGAATTATTTGCTGACATCCTGGTCGAGGGCACCCAGCGCCTCTGGAGCCGAGGGAGATGCGACAGGAAAGCTTAGTGCTGGGCCGCCCCAGCTTTGGCATCAGCCCCACTTTGTATGAATCCTGATTCTGCTCTCTGCCCTTACGCAGGGTTTTGTCGGTCTGTTTTACTTCTCTGGACCCTCATTTCCCCAAGTGTAGGTTGGGATAACAGTACCTGCACCACAGTACTCTGAGGAGTGGGCGGCGGCCACCAGGTGTTGGTTGGGGGGAGGGGATGGCCCCCCGGGGCTGCACCCCGCTGAGGAGATCTCCAGGAGGGATGCCTCTGGACCCTTCCAAGTGACGCCTGCCCTGGATCTCCCCACCCGGAGCCTGCATCTCCCTTCTCAAGGCCCCCCCCCCCCCCCCCCCACTGATCCCAAGGACATCCTTCCCTCTGGCTTCCAGGAAGTGGCCTGTGGAGGCACGGCAGGAGAGATGAGGGAGGGAGTAGGGGAGAGCCCGGGGGTATTTCCTCCCCCTGTAGCTCCCTGCGCCCGGGGCTGGGGCCCTGCTGACTACAGCTCCAACCTGAGGCCCCTCTGTTGCTTCAGCTCTCACCAGTTCAGGTAACCCTGTTCCGTTTGTGGCCAAGTGGGGCCACCTGCAGCCCTGACCTCCCGATCTCTCAGAGGCCTTCCCCACTGTCACCTACTCCCTCCTTCTTGGAATGTTTCCCCTGGCTTCCCTCCTACCTTCCCGGCTGTCCCTTGCTCTCTTTCTCCCCAAATGTTGGGGTGTATGGGGATCTGCTCCCATCCCCCTGCCCTTCTCACACCTCCTTCCCTGGGTGAGCCTGTTGATGCCTGTGAGCTCTCTGCCCGTGGTTCTTAATCATTTCAGTTCCCCCTTGACAGATACCTCAAATCACCCTTTATTCCCCTGAAATGAAATGGCATACGTATGCATATAATTCCCCGAGGAGAACCATCCCAGCGCCCTAACTGAAATATCAGAATGAGCCATTATAGGCTAATGGTGAAGTGCACAAACAGTGGTTCAAATCCTGACTTCTATACTTTCCAGCTGTGTGACCTTGGGTAAGTCCCTTAACCTCTCTGTGCCTCAGTTAGCTCTCCAGTAAAAAAAGGGGGGGGGGATTTGTTTCCTCTATGTAGCACTTTGCTGGGTAGAGTTGTTATGAGGATTAAGTGAGTAATTATTCATGAAGTATTTAAAACAGTGCCTGGCACATGCTAAGAGCTAAGCGAGTTCTGATTAAACTAATAAGGAAAGTAATTTAAGAGGAGGTGTGTTTCAAGTTGTAAATACTTTTATCGACTACACTAAAAGACATGCTAAAATAGCAAGACGCTTGTACCTATACATAGAGCCCCCTGAATGTGACAGCCCCGAATGCGGACTGGTGAGGAGACTGTCAAGTTGGCAATTCAGATACCACAAGTAGTGTTGACATTAAGTATGTAATTTTCTGAAATGGTGACAACTCTGGGTAAGGTTCTGTACAAGATAAAGAGCAGTCTTCTTTCAATTTACACGGAAGCCATATTTCTGGCAATTTCAGGGTATGTTGAAATTCAGAGCATTCATACAAAAATGCACAAGACTTGGGCTCTTGCTCAGACACAAACAGGTGTTTTTTCCTCTACTTCGATGTCTGGTAGAACATTCCAAAGTCAAAGGGCATATGGGACATTCTTTGTGGTATGGACTGTTCTGCACATCACAGCGTGTCCAGAACCCTGGACCCCACCACTAAATGCCAGCCGTGGCCCCCAGTCTTCATGAAAATAGACAGCACCCCCTAAAATTCCCCCCCAAAAAGCATCCAGGAGGCCCCTGGGTTCTATACCAACTGCCAGACTTTTCCAAATCCCAAATTGTGTCTCCTGCTTGTTGACTTCCAGTTACCCTCAGGCCAAGTTCAAATTCCTGAGCCTGATGCCCAAAGTCCTCATAATTCAGCTTCCTGCTTACCTTCCCACAGGCCCACCCTCCCCCCACACTCAGCTGCTACGCCTCCCCCTATTCCCAGCTAAACACACACACACACACACACAGAATTGTTTTTTTGCTGTTAAGTCTTCGCTCCCGTGTCTGCTCCCTGGAAAGCCCACCACTCCTCCCTCCACCTGGTCGAATGCCGTGCTGATAACCTTGCCAATCCTTTAAGACCTTCTGGCGTCCCCTCCTCAGAGCAGCCTCAGTCCCCCCAGGCTTGTTGGGGCCTCTCCTGTGCTCCCCCCAGACCTGTGGGCTTCCCCAATTGACCTCAGCACTGAACATACCCTGTTCCAGTTGCGAGTCTCCATCTTAGGAGGTCTGCACCATCCTAAGGCAGAGCACATAGCAGGTGAGAGCCATTCAGCCTTTGGCCTTCAGAAGCTCACATCTAGTGCAAAGGCTGACACATGGACAATGCTGGGAGACACTTGCTCAGAGCCTGGTGGGAAGCCCAAGGACAGAGAGGCCAGCCGCCAGAGGGCAACTTCCCAGAGGAGGTGGAACCTTGGGGTGTGGATAGATTTCCAGGTAGAGAGGAGGCAAAAGGCTTACCCGGCTGAAGACTCAGTGTGGGCAAAGGTCAGTTGTGCGTCTGTCCCGTCAGGGATTGCAGGCAAGTGAGTATGGCCTGCGGTCAGGATGTGGAGGGGCCGTGGTCAGAGGTGAGGCTGGCGCACCAGCAGAGAAGAGCTCATGCCAAAGCTGCCAAGGAGGTGGGGCTTTGTCCCGGGGGCACTGGGGAGCCGTGGGAGGGATTGAAGCACTGCCGCGGGGGAATGATACATTCGGTCTGCATGTGGCAGAGGGCCCTCTGGGGGGAGTGTGGAAGATGCACTGTAGGAGGGCAGGAGTAGAAATAATCCGGGGCAAGGTCACAAAGCCTAATTAGGACAGGGATGAGGGTAGAGAGAAGGGTGGGCATTTGTGTGGCTGAAACAACAGAGCTTGAGGTCTGCTGGGGCTGAGAAAGAGGGAGAAGGCTAGTGTGCTTCTCTGGGGAAGCATCCCAGCTTGGTGGACGACCCCCCCGCCCCAACCAGGGGTGAGGGTGGAGCCAGGAGCAGTCAGGTGCCCCTCCTCCCCAGCCCACAGGACAGGCTGCAGGCCCCTCTGGGGTCACTAGAGGGAGCTCCAGGATAGGCCAGGCTCCCCTCCCGGCAGCGGCCAGCCTCCACCCCCCCCCCAGGGGCTAGGACCCCCCCCCCCCACGGCTCAGATGTGGGCTTTGGGGGTCCTGCCAGGGCCTGGCCCAAGTGCAGTTGCTCACAGACTTGGGCCACCTCGTCCTCCAGCCACTGGGTTTGCCGGGGGCAGGAGGCATTTCTTGAGCTGAGAGCAGGTGGGGGCAGAGGTTGGGGACTGCCAGCAAGCAGCACAGATGGCCTGTCCTGCCTTACCTTGCACCTCACCCTCTACTCCCACCGGGAGAGGGGAGCAACCCGCTCAAGGTCACATCACTGTCAGAGGCAAGGCCAGAGCCAGCCAGAACTGCTGTCCCCAGCTGGGGATGGAAATGGACCGGAGCTCCCAAGTCAGAGCAGCTCTTGAACCAGAACAGTGCAAGCAGCCTTGGCAAGACCCCCTGTCCCTTCCTACAAAACCTTCGGCGAGGGCGGGGGGAGTTTCCTTGAGCCACCTCCCCGTGTCACCTGGGACCCCCAGGCGTGGGGGAGATAGCTTTCCTGGCCTGGAGGCAGGGAGAGCCTGGCAGGTTCAAGGAATGGGGCGGAAGGCAGGATGGCCCGAGGACTGATGGCTGCTGGGGGGATGGGGGCGCCCCGCTAGGGAGTCTGGGGGCCGCCTGGGAGCAGGGGGGCTTCAGCAGTCCTCCTCCATAGGAGGCAATGCCCAGAGAGCTCAATGCCAAGACAGCCTGGCGTTTGCAAAGGATCGCTCCAGCTGCAGAGAGGGGAGGGGCAGGATTACAATTTTTGGAAAAGTGATTGGCCTCTCTACTTGAGTCTAAATGACACAGTCTTTTAAATTTTTATGAAAACAAAAAATGAGTAACGAATGGAGACCCAGGAAGAGGAAATCCATTTCCTTTTGAATCTGATGGAAAGAGCACATCCAACCCCCAAATAATGTCAGCAGGATTGTAATCATCTGTAACAAAAGGTGCGATCCCAGCCGAACTCAGTGCAAGCTGCCTCCTCAGTTGAACCGAGAACCCCGAATCTGAAGCCCCTTTCAACAACACGGCTCTGGTGGCCCACGTGGAGGTTTAGGTGGGGGCAGGGACTAACCCAAGGTCATATGGCAAAGTTGGAACTGGAACAGACTCCTGACTCTCAAGCTTGGGTCTCCTCTCTCTGTACACGCCTGTTTGTCTGCACACGCCGCACGCACACACACACACACACACACACACACCCCACCCCACACAGGAAATGCTTTCCAAACTCAGATATGCAAATACCTGCATATAGACAGACTCACAGATTTGCTCACCTAGACACACCTAACTTGCCTGGCTAGAAGTGTGTGGACGTCCCCACCATGCCCCCCAGCGCACCCAAATACATGGACAAACATATTCGCATTCACACACACAGGTGCTCATACACACAAATATCTGATCACGCCAAATCTAAATACTCACATGTATCCAGATCCCGGCACAGGGCACACACATGCAAATATCTACAGGTTCAAACACATCCCTCAGTGCACGTCTACAAACACACCACTCACATAACGGACACACAGACTGTCCTAAACATTCACGGACACACTCACGGGAACGGCATACCTCACAGCCCTGTGAGGCCCACCAGCCGACACTCCGGGCTAAACAGCCATGTCCTCCGGCTCACCCCCAGGCGTGCTGGTACTGAGGGCAGCGGGGAGTGTCCTGGAGACCCTGCCACCCCTCTGTAAGGGCCTGGGGATCTGAGATGGGCAAATGCTGCCTCCTGCGGGAGCCCAAGGACACCAGGCCCTGTGCACCGAGCCAAGGCTGATTCATGGCAAGTGCCCAGGCAGCTCGGGGGCCGGGAGCTGCCCCCAGGCCCACCCTCGCTCAGCCCCGGGCTCTCCCCTCCCAACAGGAGTGTGTGAGTGGGTGGGTTCCAGTATGTGTCCTATTGGGGGGCGGGCAGGGGCAAAGTCAAGACGGATGAATTCAGCTACTATGTGGCTTTAGGTTTCCTTCTTTCATTCATTCATCTGATACTTAATAACATTTTGTGAATCAGGCAGAACAAAGACAAACAAAGGGCTAGGAGGGCAGTCTGGGGGAGGACAGGTGCACCCAGAGCCAGAGCTCTTGTATTACACATTGTAACAATTACACAGAGCTGAGGAGGCCTGAGAGACCTGAGCTACACCTGCGCTGTGGGACTGAGCAGTTCACATTCTTATCTGAGCCTCAGTTTCCTTCGTCTGAGAAATAGGGTCCACAATCTCCCAGACCACCTCTTGGGTTTGTTGTTAGAATCAAATTTGATGATGGGTGTGGCAGTGCTTTCGGGGAGAAAGGGAAAGGTTTAGTAAAATAAGAGTCAGACATTTACTAGGCACCAGCTGTGGGCCAGATCCATGGTACGGGAATGTGGATAGGTGCATGGGCCATGGAGTCAGAAGCCTGGCTGGGTTCTAATCCCTGTTTTGCCAAGACTAGCTATGTGAGCTTGAGCAAGTTACTTAATCTCTCTGAGCCTCTACTTTCTCATCTGTAATATGGGTATAATCCTCACTGTATACGAGTGCTGGGGGATAGTGCACCGGAAAGCTCCGGGCCTGCCACAGAGCAGATGTGCAAGTTAGCCAGTTCCCATTATTATTTCTAAGCTTTCATGTATTCATTCACGAAACACTTGCTGAGCAGCTACTATAAACCAGCCATGATTCTAAGGGCTCTCCAAATTTTGACTCATTTAATCCTTCTAACAACTCTACTATCGTCCCTGTTTTACACTCGAGGGAACTGAGGCACAGAGAGCTCCCGTCACTTATTCGAGGTCATGCAGCTGCTAGAGGCTGAGCTGGAACTGGAAGCCAGGTCTGTCGGCCTCTCTAAACCCATCTAGAAGACATGCATTTCTTCTTAGGGTTTAAAGTCCTCCCCTCTCCCCAGGAGCAGCCCCTGTTAAATAAATCATCCAGAAACGGTTTCTAATTCCCAGACTTGGTTGCAAATGAATTATTCACATTGTAGGGCCTGCGAACGGCTGGCTGGGCCTCATTACCCGAGAAGGGCTCCCCGCCCGCAAGATGTCACTCCCTCCCCCAGGGCATGGGTCCTGGTGGGCCAGCCAGAGGCTGCCAGAGTTGGCGGGTGCCTGGGCTGCTCTGGGAACTGGGAGGAGGGGCTTTCCTCCTCCCATTCCCAGTCTTTGCTTTCTAATAAGCTCACAGCCTGGCGTTGTCAAGAAAACATAAGCTCTGGCCCCAGCCAGTCCTGGGTTCCAATCCCGGCTCTGCCCTCAGCAGCTGTGTGACCTCAGGTAGGTGGCCTACCCTCTCTGAGCCTCTGGGGAGGCTGACCGGCCCACCCTACTTCACACTTTCTCTTCTTCCTCCAGATTTGTGGGCTGAGGCTTGTGCTGCCCAGCCAGGTCCTGTGCTGGAAGCTGGGGACAAAGATCCTGTCCTGGGGGGATGCTCATCTTCTACTTCCAGTACCTGGCTGAAACCCATGTCTGAGCCAGAGCCCTGGGGCTGGTTGTAGAGGATACTGGGTGCTCCAGAGCCCCCCTCCAGGGCCAGGTATCCAGCCCAGCTGCTGGGAACATTGACCGCTGCTGGCTTCTAGGCTATGCCCACTGCCACGGGCAGCAGGGGGTCAGTCCCTGACCAGTGTGGAGCTACCGACGCCCAGCTCCCTTACTGGGACAACCCTGCAGGGCCCTCAGCTGCAACCTCATTGTGGGTCAGCTTCTCCCTCTGCCCAGTCCTGCCTTCCTGCCTCCTTCCAGGTGTACCTTCCGAGGGCATGCCCCAACCAACCTGGGTGTAATCCTCCAGCTCAGCATGTTTCCAGGAACCCCATCTAACGTACTTGTCACAGACAAGACCCAATCTCAGCAGTAAAGGAGACCCAGTGCAGATCACCAGTACTCAACACTGCTTACAGGCTGAACACTACATTCTGCTCCTCGTACCAGGCTGAGCCCAGTTATCACATGGGAGGCAGAACTAGGGTATAATCAGTGGGAGGTAGAAAGGGATTGGAGTCTGGCTTAGATGGAGAACAGGACAGAAGCCAACCTCAGAGGAGAAGATGAACTGACGACCGAGGGCAGCCAGGAGGTCAAGGTCACAGACTCTCATTCCACAGGGAGGTCTTTTTCAAAAGCAACTAAACAGGATCTTCTTTATGAAAAAGCCAAATCTGAACCAAGAATGATAAGATTAGTCATAATAGTTGCCGTTTCTCGAGCAAGGAGTATGCCCTGGGCACTGTGCCGTGGGATCTGCTTCATGCTCTTACTGTCTCCTCAGAACAACCTCATGGGGCTCTATTCTCACCTATTTTACAGATGAGGAAGCCGAGGCTCACAGGGTTGAAATGACTTGTGCCTCAGGCCTGGCAGAACCAGCATTCAAACCCTGGACCATTCTGTGCTTCTGTGGGATCTAGGTTCAAGCAGAGACTGGTGTTCCGAAGAAAGGCCCCTAACCGGGGGTCATCCGAACTAGCTGTTCGCCAAGTGCCTGTGACTGCCCAGGGCAGCAAGCGGAGTCAGGGAAAGAGAGGTGGGCAGTCCGTGAGTCCTTGTCACTGTGACCCAGTCCCAGTCTCAGGCAGGCCACTGTTCCTCTCAGAGCCCTCCAGTTCATATATCTGATTCCAACCCCCATCTGCATGGCACAAAAGAGGAAACTGAGGCCCAGAGAGAGGACACTGCTTGCCCAGACTTGCAGAGCCAGGACTCAGGAATTCCTGACACTTGGTCTGCTGTCCTCTGTTCAGTGTATGGAAGAATGAAGGCCACTGCTAACTGACCGAATGTTTGTGGCCAAGATTCAGATGTTGAAACCCAGGCCCCAATGTGGTGGGTATTTGGAGGTGGGGCCTTTGGGAGGTGATTAGATCAGAAGAGTGGAGCCTCATGAATGGAATGCCCTTTATGAAAGAGACCCCAGAGAGATGCCTGGCCCCTTCTACCCTGTGAAGTTGTAGCAAAAAGACATCTGTCTGTGAAGCAGGAAGCGGGCTCTCGCCAGACACTGAATCAACCAGTACCTTGATCTTGGACTTTCCAGCCTCCAGAACTGTGAGAAATAAATTTCTGTTGTTTATATCCAGTCTATGGTATTTCGTTATAGCAGCCCAAGTGGACTAAGGCAGCCACTTTCCCCATCTGTTCCGCACTGGTGATTCTTCCTTCCATCCGTCCGTGCACACCTCCGTCCATGCATGCATCCATGCGTGCATCCCTCCACGTGTTCACCTACCCATGTGTCCACGCATGGATCCACCCGCAACTGTGTGGTGAGCATCCTCTGTGCACCAGGTCTGGGCTGGGTGTTAGGGACAGAGCAGGCAGAGCCTACCCTTGCGGAGTGCACAGGCTGGCAAACAAACAGCCCGCAGAAACCAAATGCATCACCACTGTGCTAAGTGCTGGGAAGAGGCAGCTCAGGATGTTGTGAGTGGGTGTAACAAGGACCGTCTCTCTCAGGAGTGTTCTCTGGGCCCCAGGGAGCTGGTGGGCAAGAAACCTGCTGAGACAGCCCCATGGGCCTGGCCTCGGGGGACAGAAGCTATGAGAAAACCGTGAATGATGCCCTCGTGGAGCCAACTGGCTTGGCAAGGCCGCAACCAGCCCACCTGGCCCTTCCAGCCAGTGGGCTTCCTTGGCTGCAGCCGGAGGTAAGTCAGGAGGTAAGTGGGGCGGGGGGAGGGTATCTTTTGAAAATCTCCTCCAGATTTGCTTTGTGAGCCATCCCAGCTGGAGCCTGAAGCCTCCAAGAACTGTATCGGAGCTTTAGGAAACACAAGAGAAGTTATTTCAGGAGAAGGGAACAGCATGAGCATACATGTGGAGGTGGGGATAGTAGACAGACCCAGGAAGGTAGAGCGAGGAGAGAAAGGGGAGGAGAAACTGAGTCCTGGTCCCCAGGGACTTCAGCACTCTGGGGGCTCAGCTCCCACCATACACCAGTAGCAAGAATTACTGTTAAAGGCTAACTGGGTGCCTAAAGAGGGCCAGGCGCGATCCCCATTTCATTCTCACTGGATCCAGTAAGATCGTTACTGCTGGTTCCCATTTTATAGACAGAAAAACCAAAATCAGGAGAGGTTGAATGTGTCATCCAAGAGCACAGAGTTAGCAAGTAAAGGGTCAGGATACAATCCCAGCCCAAGTTCTTAACACGCCCCTAGTGTGCTCAGTAAACCAGGGGAGGAAATCTGGACATGTGAGGGGCAGCGCCCAGGCTGGCTCCACCGTGGTCTCGTCTGTCCCTCCTACCAAACTGAGAGTTTATTTACCTCTGTCACCGCACGACACTAGGTACAGAGTTGGTGCTTAGAAAATGCCGTGAATAAATAACCATCGTAAGAATGGACACTCATAAAGCACTCACCATGTGCTCTGCCCCCACAACCCTGTGAGGGCATGCCGTTATTACTCCCATTTCACAGGTGGGGATACTGAGACTTAGCTAGTAAGTAGGAAGGCCCTGATCCACTAGGCAGCAAGTAAATAACTACACCAGCAAACCCATTGATAAGCATGAGAAATGACCAGTGAACGGATGAGAGCAAAGGTGAGTAAATAAAAGGTGCAGAGTTGAAGGAGGGACAGAGGGAGCCAAGGTGAGATGTGGGGCTCAGCAGAGTGCAGGAGAGGGGAAGGCCATTACGCTTGTCCCACCTCCAGCTCCCAAGAAAATGGCCTTTCCTCCTCCCAGGGCGGCTTGAGTTCAGGCCAGGCTGTTGCCTAGCAACAGGGCCCTCACCCGGGCCCCGCCCCCTTCAGCCGGCCAGAGCTGGGCACCTGCAGCCAGCTCCAAGCTCACCCCTGCCTCCAGGAATAGGGACCCTGGGCTCTCAGGCTGGGGGGAAGAAGGCCAGGGCCAGAGGGGTGGGCCTGGTTGGGCTCCGGGGCTGAGAGAAGAGCCCCAAGACCTGCTGGGGGAGGGGGGAGAGGGCCGCTTGGACCAGCCATTTATTCGGAGGGCGGTCGTCCACCTGGCACAGCGGAGTGGAGGCACTCGCAACTGCCCAGAGCCGTGGCCACGGGGCCCTGGGTTGGAGAAGGTCTTGGATGAGTCACTTCCCTTCCTGAATCCATTTCCCCATCGGTAGAAGGGGGACACGTGCCCCCTCTCCAGCGGGTCCGTGTGGGGCTAGAGTAGGGCCAGGGGAGGCTTTACTTGGGGAGCGTGCAGGCTGCTTCTAGAGGAGTAAGATCTGGGGCCAAGGCCTCTCACAGTCCCTCCAAGAGAGGACGAGTTGCCCTGGGTGGGAGCATGGGGCCTAGAGGGTTCCCTGAGGAGGTGGGCCAGTGCGACTTCTCTAAGTGGGGTGGCTGGGGAGTAGGAGAATTGGCAGAGGAAGCCAGCATCCTTTCAAAGGCCTGGAGGCCGGAGCTTGGTGCCCACTCAGCAACAGCGACTCTGCTCCCGGCCCGGCCCATTTACACTCAGTCCTCAGTGCAGCTCCGGAGATGGGGAGCTGTGCTCCTGGCCCGTAGGAAATGAAATGTTGGCTCAGAAAGGTAAAGAGACTTGCCCCAGGTCACACAGCTGGCGAGTGGCGGAGCCACGTCCAGCTCCGTCTCCCCTGCTCAGATGGGTGCAGCAAAGAGCAACCGGCATTTGGCAAAAAATGGCCTCAGTGGAGTCTGCAGGGGCCCCTCCTGGCACCGCCAGGGTGTCTGGACTTGGTGCAGAGGGTAGTGGGGAGCCACTGATGGTTGCTGAGCTGGAAGAGAAGTGCCCCGGGCTGGGTCCTCAGGTCCCTTGGTGCTGTCCTGGGCCATCTGTCTCCGCCTCCCACACCTGCCACCCTCTGCATCCAGCCACCCCCGCGGCTTCTCAACCACACGGAGAAGCCATGTGTGACGGAGGAGAATGTAAAAATATATGTATGTAACTGAAAAACAACGTGCTGACAGAACACAGCTATAAATACTCTGACGGGTGCAGAACCATTCCTCGGATCCTGCTTCCTGCTGCCTGAGGAGCGGGGGCACGGGGCTTGACAGGTGGGGTGGGGACTCGGGAGGGAAAGGAAAGGGGGCAACTGCTTGTGGACCTACTTTGTGCCGAAAGCTTTACAAGCAGTATGTCTCTGAGTCTTCCCAAAAACCCTCTCAGAGAACCACTACTGCCTCATTTTCAGTTCACAGGCGAGGAAACTCAAATTCAGAGAGGTAGGTCATCTGGTCAAGGTCACACAGCGAGGAGGCAGTGGAGCTGGGATTCCAGCAAGCCCTGCCATGGGCCAAAGAAGAGCAAGTGGGCTCAGGTTCTGCTTCCTTCACTCCTTGTCCAGGGCCAGAGAGAGCTTCAGGCTTCTAGGCCCTCCCCTGCTTCCATGCCTTCCATGGCTCCCCAGTGCCCTCCAGATAAAGACTAAACTCAGTGAGGCCCTTAAGACCCTGTGCTCTGGCCTCTGGCAAACCCCTGAGCCCACCTCCCACCATGTCCTGATCTCTGAGACACAGAGACCTTCCGTCAGGACCTCTTTGGGACCAAGTGCTCGGCCCCCGTACCTACTATTTCCTTTGGCAGGCATGTTGTTCCTCTCTCCTTGCTTCCACCTACATTGGGGCCTCAGCTTAATCCACTTCTTCCCAGGCCTCCACCGCTGCTCAGGTTCCCTGCAAACCCTGAAGCTCAGCTGTAACCCCGTGGGTCATTACGGGTGGTGGGCCACAGCTGGTGAGGGCAGACCCAGGGCCGGCTGCCGGCCGCGTGGCCACAGCGTGGGTGCCCCCGAGTGCTTGGCTCCTCGGGAGGTGCCGGCTCCCGTAAATGCCCCTCTGATGCATGGGTGGGGCATGACACAGAGCTGGAAGAGGAGCTGGCTTCAGGGCTCCGGGGGAGAAGGAAGGAAAAGGAGGAGAAAGAGAGGCAAAGGGGCCTCCCGGGGCCCCCACAAAGGGCACTGGATACCCACGGAGAAGACCTGAGAGTAAGCCGGCCCCATCTCTCAGACCCTCCCTGGATCGGGACGAACCTTCCGCCTGGGGTCTGAGCCTGCCTGCACCTCTGGCCGGTGTGCAGCTCAAAGGTAAGTCTGCCAGGGGTTACCTGTTCGTCCTCAGACCTTCCCCGTAGACCAGCACCGCCCCCTGCGAGGAAAGTGTGAGCCACCTAAGGCATTTTTACTTTCCATTTTCTAGTAGCCACTTTTAAAAAACAAAAGAAGCAGCTGAAGTTAATTTTAATGTTCTATTTAACCCAGTATACCCCCATATCATTTCATGTAATCCAGATAAAAAAATTGTTGAATTTTTTTTTTTTTTTCTTACTAAGTGTTCAAAATCCGGTGTGTCTCATATACGAACAACACATCTTGGTTTGGGCTAGACACATTTCAGGTGCTCACCGGCCACGCGCGGCTACTGTATTGGGCAGCAGTGCTCTAGACTACGCCTTGATGAGAGCCAGGACCATGATTGTAGCCACAGTTATCTCCAGGGTCTGGCATGTGACGGAGACTCAGGGAATGTTTGTTGAATGACTGGCTGACCGACTGGATGAACGGAAGAGTGAATGCACGAATGAACAAATGATCCGACACCTTGTTAGATCAAAAGCCAGATTCCCAGCATGTGCCATGGAAAGAGCCTAGAAATAAATTCTCGTCCCACTTCCGCCTCCAAGTCTTCCCATGACCAGAAGTGAGTCTGTCCCCTCTCTGGGCCTCAGTTTCCCCATCTGTACAATGGATTGTGGGTTTGGACTGCATGATGTTTTTCCAGGCTCTCCCTAGAGGTTCTTAAGGGGAGCCCTCCCTCCTCTCTGCAGCTCCTTTCCCTAAGTCAGGCCCCCAGGGAAGTCCCCCACAGCCCCAACAACCCCACTGTCCCCTCTCTTGTGTGTGAGACAGGAGGTCTCAGGGGAGGCCTCCGGGTGACCTTCTGTGCAGAGCAGAGCCAGGCCCCAGAGGACTCCTCCACACGATAGCCGTGGCACAGGAAACAAGGCCAAGGTGTGTCCTCGGTCTTGGCCCTCCTCCTTGGTCACCTCTGTAGCTCACATTTGTTCCAAGCTAGGAAGACAGCAGGGCTGTCTTGTCCCTTCGCTTCTGTAGAGGAGGAAAAGGGAGGGCCAAGAGATGTGCCAAGTCCAGCCTGAGGCGGCATAGTGAGCAGGGCAGAACTGGGCCTCTGCTTTCCTCACCTGAGAAATGGGCACAAAACCTGCCTCCCTCCCATCGAACATCAATGCCTCAAACCCAGGCTCTGCTGCTTACAGCCCTGTGATCTCGGGCAAGAGGCTGTACCTTGCTGAGCCTCTGGAAGTGCTGATTTGTAAGTGGGGATGGTAACAATACCAACCTCATGGGTTGAGTGCCAGTGAAATGTGTTAACATACGTAAAGCGCTTGTACAAGTGATAGATATTATTATTAGCCCTCACTAGGGAGCCATTCTGCAGTTCAGATGAGGCAAGGGGTGTGACTGGGGTTTACAAACCATAAAGTCCTCTCTTGAGAGGCAAGCGTTTTTTGGCTGCAAAGGAGGTTGCAAACCGTAATACGCGTTGTGACTTGCAAAGTGTTTTGTAAATGTTGCCACATTAAGGAGGCTATTGTAGATTAGCTTTTTATAATCTGAAAGGCACTTCAAAATCATAAATCACTTCGGAGACCATAGAGCTCTTTGTAAGGGCTTTCTAGACTGTTGAGTGCTGGGCAAGTCTGAAACGAGTGGCCTTTCACAGCCATGGGCGAGAAGCAGGGTGGGAGTGGGCAGAGGAAGAAACGAGAACCAGAGGTTGGAAGCTGCGGCCGTTTCCCCTCCGATCTGGGCACTGTCCCCGCCTGTGCCAGTCGGTGCGGAGAAATTCCAGCGGATCTGCAGATGCCTGCGATTCTGCTCTGAGGCCAGGCGGCCTGGCTGCATCGCTGACTCAGCCAAGCGGGAGGAGTGAAGCAGGAATCAGCCCTATCTTCCTTGCACTTGTGCCTTGTCTTTTAATTTTTTTTTCTACCACAAAGGCAATAAACCTGACACCATTTAAAGATTTCCCTGTGGGCCGGGGAGGTGGTGAGCTCCTGGGCTGCCTGATGACCTTGCTCTGAGGCCCAGACTTGGGCCTGCTCTGGAGACCCAGCCTGGAGAGCCTGCTGCCCCCAGGTTGACAGAATAGCAGGGGTTCAAGGGCTGGGGGCAGGTGGTGCAAAGGCCCTGGGCTGTGAAGTCCACGCCCGCCTGCCCCGGGGGGGTTCCAATCCCAGCTCTGCCTGCTACTTTCTCACCTATGACCTTGGGCAAGTTCCCTTACGCCGAGTTGGGAGTCCCTCAGCTATAAAAGACTGATAATGTCCATTTGTGTGTAGGCATTGGGTGGCCCGGTGTGCCTGCAAATTCTGTCCCTTCTGCTTTCCATAGGCCCGGGAGCCTTCCAGTCAGGGAGAAAAACAAGGTGAGGCAGCTTCTAGAGCTTTGGGGTTATGGGCATGGGATTTCAAGTCATAAAGACTTGGATTCAAATCCTGGCTCTGTGACGTATAGCTGTGTGTCTTTAGGCAAGTCACATCACCTCTCTGAGCCTTCGTTTCTTCAGCTATAAAATGGGCCTAATAATAGTCGCTACCTTGTAAAAAGTTGATGAGGATTCGGAGATGTGTATATGGCTCGTATGGCATAAAATTTGGCACCTAAGAAGCCCATCAATAGTAACTCCGATCTGCCACGACCCGAACCATTCTGGGAGCCCCGTTGTGCTTCCCAAGGCCGTGCAATTCCCCTTCCTGTGCCTCCTCGCATTGGCAATTACTTGATAAAAAGCCTGCCTTATCATGTGACCCAGATGACAGCTGGGGCCCTGGGCCCTCCGGATCCAGCTCGAGCCGCCCCCCCGGGAGTTTCTGCAGAAACCTTTTTTCCAGCCCCATCTCCTTGCGGCCCCTGGGCTGCGTGATGTTGACCCCCAAGGGGAACCTCCTCTGAGCTCCTTGCAAACCATGTGTGAGCAATGCGCCCTTCGCTGTAGATGTCACAGATGAAGGAGGGTCTGCTGGACCCTTCCTGCCCTCGGAGCTCATGCCAGGCTTTCCCCACTTGCTGGCATCTGCCTCTCTCCCTCCTGCTCTGCCTTCCTCTTTCCCTCTCCTACCTTTTCAGAAGCAAGACATCAGCATTTTCCCTCTTGCCTCCTGCAGCGTACCTCAGAACAAAGCCAGACTCTTCCCAGGGTTGTGATGAATGCAAGTTTTCTTCATCTAGTTGCATCCACGGGTCTGTGTGACCTCTCAGGGCCGGGACTGTGTCCCTGTTCGCTGTTGTATGCCCAGCCCCCAGCCCAGTATTTGGCCCCCAGCAGGCAGCTGGGAAATACGTGGTGAGTGAAGGAACAGATGAGTAGGACAGGGGCTACCGGGGCAGGGGGACCAGAAAGCTGCCCTCTGTGGTTGTCTAGGGCCCTCTGCTCTTGGAGGTCAGTTCCGTGGCAAAGGGACTAATTGAGGAAGAGGCTGAAGCTGATGTGTGTCTGTCTCGGGCCCCAGAAACAATCGAGTACTAACACATTCTTGGCTCCTTCGAGGGCCATGTGAACATGAACACTTGGGGGTCCTTCTTTAGGGTCTGACACTTCCCCATCAGCAACTGCCTCCCCTGAGGGCTACCAAGGGCAGGGCAGTGGTTCTCAGGATGGGCTGCACCTTGACCCACCTGGAAAGTATGGAACCACCAGGGCCACGTGGGCCTCACACCTTCTCCCCCAAGATCCGATTCAAATGTCTGATGTGGCACCTGCTGACTGATTTGTTAAAAAATCCTAGTTGATTCCAATATACACTGCTGAACCAGAGAAAGGGGCTGGTTTTTTGGTTTTTGGGTTTTGGGTTTTTTTAACTAACGTGTCTGTGATGCCTTGTGGGGTTTCCACGTGAGACCCTCTGAGGCAGCCTGTAGGCTGGTGGTCTAGGCTGAGGGCCTGGCTGGATGATAGATAGGAAGGTATGTGGGCTTGGCAGGCAGTGGAGACCTGGGTTTGAATCCCCATCTTAAGACATCCCAGCTCTGTGGCCTTGGGCAGGTCACTTCACCTGTGTGCATGTCAGTCTTCTCCCCATGAGTTGGTGATCAGAATTCCTACTGCACAGGTCAGCTGGGATCCATCACCTGGCATGGGGTCCAGCCTAGAGTTGGTGCTCCACAAAGTATGGTTCTGTTGCCTTCCTGAACAAGCTTCGGGGTGGGAGGGGAGGTCAAGTGTGGCCCCAACCCTGGCTCAGTACCTGATGGGAAGAACACTGGCCTAGAAGAAAGTTCTAGTTCTGGCCCATCGTGATATGCGACCTTGGCCAAGCCACTCCCATCTCTGAGCCTCAATGTCCTCATTCAGCTCCAACCTGGGAGATAGTTAAGGGCTGACATTTAAGCGGGTGGACAGACCTGTTTCAGCCAATTCTCTGGGGCAGGTCACTCAGCCACTCTGAGCCTCAGTTTCCTCATCTATAAATAGAGATCCAGTGGTGTGTACATCTCATCACAACTCTGTGTTTAGTGATATCATGTCGCTAACTTGAAATGGGGCACAGCGTGAGTATCAACATCAAACAAATTGGCAAACATTGCAAATCAGGATTCCCCCCCCACCTCCCCTTCCATGCCCCCTCTACCCCCAAAAGTCAGTTTATCAGCATGCCAGCCACTGGGACTCAGGTAAGAAAACTTTCACCATGGTTGTTGGGAGATTCAGAGAACTATTGACTGTTAAGCATTTAGCGCAGCACCTGGGACTTAGCACAGCACCCAGGCACTAATATGTGCTAGTTAAACACACTTAACATTTATCAGCCATCACTTTGTCTCTGGCCTGGTGTACAATACAATGATCACATCTGTCATCTGCTATAGCTTTAAGAACCCTGGGGAAGTTTTAGAAGAGGAAATTCAGGCTCAGATAGGCTCGCTGACTTCAAACGCAATTAAACTTCGCAGGCCTACTATGTGCCGAGTTTATTTTTATATACCCATCTCCGTTCAGCATCACACCCCCCTTTTTCTCACTACAGTTGAGGAATCAAAGGCCCCGAGTGGGCAGGTGATGTGCCCCGGCTCCCACGCTGAGCACGGGGCCCTGTATCTGTCTGGAACCTACGTGTGCTGGCCTCGGCTTCCGCCAGACTCCCTCCCCACCACATCCAGCCACATCCTCTCCTTGATCAGGGCAGGCTTTGCTGATCTGATCTCTCTGGCCCTCTCCAGCTCTGACATCCTCAGTATTTAAATCAGCACATGAATATTTCACAAGCATCCCTGGCGAAAATAACCCCCCGCCTGGTTATGTCAGGCCGAGGCCCCAGTCGCTGCCGGGCGCTCGGGCTATTTGTGAGGCCTGCAATTCTGCAAGGCCTCCCGGCAGCCGCCAAGGAATCGATAGCCTTTAAATAAGTAATTAGAGGAGCTGAAGACATCGGCACAGCCAGGAGTGAGCAGGGGAATATAAACTCAGAACTCTCCCAGGCTCGCTGTGGAGGGCCGTGTTCTGTTTCTCGGTCAGGAGATGTGGCAGGGCCTGGGTAGGGCGAGAGGTGGGGGAAGTGTGGGGACGAGGAAGATGAACACAATCCTACTTGGCATCTGCTGAGTCCTCTCCATGTGCCAGGCTTTCTCTCATCGTGGCCGGACCTACTGTTCTAAAGACGCTGAGGCTCAGAGAGGGGAAGTCAGTTGCCCAGGGCCACGCAGCCAGGAAGTGGCAGAGGCTGCAGGCCTGTCTGACTTCAGCACATGGTTTCTCAGCTTGGGCGCTATTGACATCTTGTCGGCGGGGTAATTCTTTGTTTTGGGGATGGGGGGCTGTCCTGTGCCATTGTAGGATGTTTTCGCCCTCTCCTCTACCCTCTAGGTGCTGATAGTGCGTCCTCCCCACTTGTGATGACCAAAAGTGCTCTGGACATTGCAGATGTCCCCTGGGGCAGGGCGGGGGGGGGGGGCAAATCTCCCCCAGTGGGGAGTGGGGAGCCACAGTTTTAGAGTCTGTTTACTTGGTTATTTCTTTTCTCTGCTGCTGGTGGCTTTTAGGATAAGGAGCAACATCTTTCTCCAACCTAGAGAGGCAGCTCTAGAACCAAAGCTGGCCAGGTGAGAACACACCGGCTGTGTGACCTTGGGCAAGTTCTCAACCTCTCTGTGCCCGAGTTTCCCTCTCTATAAAATGAGTCACCCTCCAAAAAAAAAGGTTATCGTGAAGTTTAAGTGAGTTAGCATATGCAAATCACTTAGAGCAGTGCCTGGCACATACAGCCCAAGGACCTGTGAGACCAAGTCCCAGCCCGAGACTGCAGCCTCACTGGTAGTGTTCCTCCCCTAAGAATGGGGAGAAGGACCCTAGCAGGAGCTGGGAAGAAATCATCTCTGACAACTTCTGTTGTTTCCACCCCCATCGCGCTGCACTCCCCCTCCCACCAGCCCTGGATGAACTGGAGAAACAGCAACAAGGACAGCCACGTAGTCCCACAGGACCACAAGGTACTAAGAACAGAAGTGGCCACTTCCTCTCCCCCGCGGTGCTGGCTGTGCACAGAGAGGAGCGTGGAGGGCCTGCACCCGATTTACAACAGCATTTGATTAAAATACAGTTCCTTTTATTATCTGGGAAGCCATAAAAATACATATAGACAAACACGTTTTATCCCTGGAGTTGGTCATTGCGTTTTACTGGTCGATGGCGTGTGTGTTTTTGTTATGCTGATGTCTGTTAGAAACAAGGTTCCAGAAGGCTGTCCTCATCTGGGGGCTTGGGAGAAATAGTATCCGGGAGGGCACTGCAGGGCATCTTTGCAGAAACAGCCCCCAGTGTAGGAACGCATACGTTTGCCGCATAAATCCTCCCATTTTTCCCCAGAAGGAAGGGTCCCTAGAGATTACCTGGTTCAGGCTCCTCCTAGTGGAGGAATCTGAGGCCCAGGACACACAGTGCTTTGTCCAGGAGCACAGAACAACTTGGTTTAGCAACTGTTTTCTGAGTGTATTAGTGAACCCCAGGTGCTGTAATAGATAGGCCCCCGATCTCAGGGGCACAATGGAGTTGTCTTTTTCGCTCACATGGCAGGTGTTCTGGATGGTGGATGAGCCCTCCCCATGGTGACTCATGGACCCAGACTCCTTTCTTACGGCTGCACCCTTCCCTAGGGCCTCAGAATCATCTGCTTGCAGCTGGATGGGGAAAGAATTCAGAGGATTGCAGGTTTTTATGGATTTTTATAGAGGTTTTTTTAGGTCAGGCTGGGGAGTGGCCCATGCTGCTTCTGTGCACGTTCCATTGGCCCATTCCTAAGTCACATTCCATATGGAACTGCAAGGGGGGTTGGGAGATGTAGCCTGGCTGTGTGCCCGGGAGAAAGAGACAGGGTGGTGAACAGCTAGCTGACCAGGTCTCCGGGTCTGGCTCGGTGCTGGAAGCTGCCTGGGCAGAGATGACTAAGAAGGCCGACCTGCTCTCTCTCGAAACTCATAACTAGTGGGGGAGGGGAAGCAGCAGCAGGTATAGGTGGCTGATGTCCCCAGCTTTAAGTTCAGAATGAGGACTTGTCTTTTTGAGCCCCCCTCCCATTGATCACTGGAAGTCCATTTACTTCTCTCTAGAGAGACCCCATCCCATGATAAATCCAAGACTCCTGGGGTCCTTGCCAATTCAGTCCAAAAGGAGTCAGCAATCCTGTTTCTTTTTTTTTTTTTTTTAAGCAATCCTGTTTCTAAAAGGTTGCAGATGGGGTCCCTGGGTGGCTCAGTTGGTTGAGCATCCAAGTCTTGATCTCAGGATCATGAGTTCAAGCCCTGTATTGGGCTCCATGTGGGTGTGGAGCCTATTAAAAATTAAAAAAAAAAAAAAAAAAAAAAGAAAGAAAGAAAAGGTTGCAGAGAAGACACTGGAAGGCCTGGTTCACTTCCTGAAGGGCCCTATTCTCTGTAGTATTTCCTTTTCGGGGGAGAAAGAGGGAGCCTCTCTCCCCAGGGTTACCTGTCACTTCACACTGCCACCGGCCTGGGCTCTCAACAGAACAGTTCTGGAGAGATGGCGTGGCTCCTCACTTTGCCAGCACACGGGTGCACCTACGCGTACGCACACACCCCTCAGAACCAGCCATGGCAGACATTCGCCACTTGGGCTAGCTAGCATCTATTTGGGGGGTCCCAAGATGGTGAGAGGACCTCCACTGGGGCAGATATTCTGCATCCCCAGCAGCTAGAATTCGGACCTGCGGCCCAAGGTGTGGCCCATGGGACACGTCCTCCCAGGACTTGGAATCTTTAGAGTGACCCAGGCACAGGGCCGGTCGGACCTTAAAGGCCACTGTAGCAGGATGGCATCCAGTGCTGTGTGGTGCATCATCTCTGTGGCCCCACGGTGCCAGCAGGAGCCACAGTGACCACTGGCAGGTGGCCCCTTGGCTGGGCCTGAGCTCTGGGTGCCTGGTAAGCCTGTTTCTTCAGTCCTCCTGTCAACTATATGCGCCACTTAACACTTCTCCAGACAACTGCTCTAGGTTAACCAGAGCCAGTCTTTACTAACGACAGCCAAGAACCCACCTTCTGTAGCCTGGGCGGCAGCCGGGCCGCCACCCCACTCCCTCCAGGATTTCCTTTGCTGCCAGCTCCACCCAGGGCCATCCCAGACCCCTCCACACCCAGCACCCCCCACCCCTGCTGGTCTAACAGCTTCCACCCTCAAGGGAGATGCCAAGGCTCCCGTCTCTTTTCCTCCAGGACATTCTGAGCAAATCTCTAATTAACCTGTCTGTTCACACTCCTTCCGCATTCAAAGTCCTCAAGAGGGCTGTGGGCAGAACCAACATAATTGGTTTTCTTTGTGATCCTATGCCTTTTATGCCTTTAAAGCCATTAATCTGAGAAGAGGTCCATTGTCTTCACTTGATTCCAAGGGGGCCCGGGGCACCAAAAAGGTGAGGGTCCCTCTGGACTGCAGCCTCAGGACTGCTGGTAACAGGATTCCCTCCTCCATGACACATGAGGCCCCTTTGCCTTATGAGACCCTTACTGGCTGGAGGAGCACCCCATCCTCCCTGCCCCATCCCTTCTGGGAAGAGATCCCTACTTCCTTCTGGGACCAGCTCCTCTCCCCCGCTCTAGATAGAAGTAGGTGGTCCCAGCAGAGGTTGCCATGTTGTCACATGACCTCAGTCTCCAGAGTCAGCTGACTGGTTAGGGAGGACAAGCCAGGCCAGATGGGTCCTTCTCAGCAGTTGCTTTTCTAAATGGGAACAAGGGGGTACCAGTTCTACTTTTCCCCAGTGGGGACTCAGAGCTAAGAGCAGTCAAGTTTCCTACAAAGTAGGGGAAGCCAATTTAAGTAGGACAGGGAAGCTGAAGGGAGAGAGATTGAGACAGAGATAGAGATGGAGAGAGGAGAAAAGAGGAAGAAAGAGAAGGGGGGTGAGGGCGGGGGAGGCAGAGGGAAGGGGGAGGGGAGGGAGCTGGCTTCATCCTGGCCCATGGTCTAGCCGTGACCCTGTTGGTTTGCTGTTCATTTTGCTTTGGTTATTCATTGCTTCCTTCAGTACCCCACTTTTGGCCTAGCTGTTGGAAATGGAGTTTGTCACTGTCTGTCTTACTCCCACCGAATCCCCGGGGTCTGCACAGAGCCCGGCACACGGTAGTGAATGAACGAACAAAAGAATGAACAAGGTGCAGAGAGAGTGATTACATGGGGAGAGGTCAGGAACTGCCTGGGGTGGGGGGTGATATTCAAAGTGGGAATTAAAGGGAGAATAGGAGTTTTCTGGATAAGACTTGTGGGGGAAGAGGCTAGAAAAGACAGGGGGGACTAGGTTGAAAAAGTCTTAACTATCAGACTAAAAATTAGGATTTTTACAAGTAGTGGCTGATCTGGGTGTAAATCGGAAGTGTCCCCGAGGATGCCCGAGCTCCATCCATGTAAGTGAGTGTGTGGGTGCTCTTAAGCTCCTCTCTCATCCCAGCTTCTAGAGACCCTGCTAATAGGAAAACCGGGTCCTCCTCCCACCCCACCCAACACCTCTCTCCAAACTGCCCCCACAGGGGTCCCCGCTAAGCCTTCCTGTGGCTCCATCCAGCAGGTCCTGATCCTCCCCAAGCTCTGGGCAGCCTTCCCCCTTCTGACTTGGACCCACACCGCTTCTCCCCAGCAGCTCCCTCTCTGTCCTCTCAGGCTCTCCTCTTCCCAGGCCCACAGCCATTCCTTATATATCCATGGCCTCCAGGGCCTGTGCTGGTCCCTCCCCTCGCTCTGCACCCACCCTGCACTGCCCCTTCCTCTCCCATGGCTTCGGGGACCACTCTGAGAGGCATGTTCCCAACACCTCCAGACCCAGCTATCCAGAGGCTGGACCTTCTCCTCCAGGCCCTTTGGATCAAACGCATCCCAAATCAGACTCATCATCTTCGCCTCCTGCCCGCTGTTTGCACCCTCCCTCTGATGTACGTCACGCCTTCTGTTCTCCCAGCCTGTGAGGAGAGGGAAGGAAGCAGGCTCGGAGGAGGGCAGGACGGAGCAAACAGGGGGTCTGCCTGGCTCCAGTCACACTGCCTGATTAGGACTCGGGATGGGGCGGGGTTCCTCACCTCTGACCCCCAGGCCTCCCGGGGCCAGGCCAGTAAACGTTGACAAGATCGATTTCCACAGTGTTGGGAAGTCAGCGGTCAGCAGCTGACCACACTGTGAATTATTCAAGCTCCCTGGGATTCCACCAAGAGCAAGGGTTTAACTAAAGCATGGCCCCATTGTCCTCACACCCCCAACTTTCCCTCAGAGGCCTGGGCGGGGAGGGCCACCTCCCCACGCGGCCAAGCGGACGCCTGGCCCAGCCCCCACTCCCACCCCCAACCTGTACATCCCAGGACCCACGAGCCTCTTGGTCCTCAAGTCTCTGGGAGGTGCTCCTGGGCTAAGGGGGTGCTGAGGCCTTGAAGGCAGAACCGGGACCAGGGGCCGGAAGTTACCTGAGGTGCTTTTTTGGTAGGTATAAACCAGTATAAACCAGTCCACAGCAGACCACCATCCGGAGGGACACCTATGGTGGGGAGAGACCGGGCTGTCAAGGAGAGATAACGATCATTTTAAGTGTGATCTAAATTTGTAAACTCTTTGTGACGTTCGTACATTATCATGTGGCCTCAAGTCTTTTTTTGGAACCAGGTGATACATAAATAAAAACATGTTAATTTGCTAGTTGATTATTGAACAAGCACTTTGCTAAGGTGCTAGGGGATGAGGGAAGAATATCAACTTGGCCCTGCCCTTGAGTAATACTAGTACTAACGCTAATAATAAGGGGAACTATGATGTGTCGGGGAAGGTTCTAAACCCTCGACCAGCTTCAGGGGACACCACCCTCATCACAACCCAGCGAGGCGGCGGCTGGAACTGTCTCCATTTTATAGGCAAGGCAAGATATTATAGGCGAGGCACAGAGAGGTACAAAAAGTGCCCCAGGTCACACAGCCTGTGTAAATGATGGAGCTGGAATTTGAGCCCCAGGTGCCTGATTTCCGGTCCCTGCTCTCAGCCTCTCTGATCCAAGTTGTGTGAGGGGGTTCGGTTGAGGTCAGGCAGGTGATCACCTAAGTAATGATCTAACAACAGAGCTGTGGAGGAGAGATCAGAACTAATCCATCCAGGTTGGGGGGAGGGGATGACAAGTCAGAGAAGGCTTTCTAGAAGTGTCTTTTAAGCCGAGAACTTCTGGAAGAAGTGTCGGATGGGGGAAGAGTCCAGGGAAGGAGGAGCATTTGGAGCAGGTAGCGCGACCAGCTGGACGACCCTGCAGCCCAGGGCTCTCGGAGGACCCCCCCTCCTCCGGGGCCTGGGCAAAGAGGAGCAGACAAGCAGGCCGGTGGCTGCACCTCAGCCTCCCCCTCGCTGTGCCCACTTCCTCTCTGTCTGCCGGCTGTATTTTTAGATCTCTTACTTTCCGATGACTGGTGGGCTGGCAGTATCTGGGCCTTCCTCAGAACTTTTATAGTCTCCTACCACGGGTGTCTCCATCACAGCCCTCCCCTCGGAGACCTGAGCTGCAGAGCTGATTGGAAGCCCCCCCCAAACCCTGGCCCCTTCACAGATGCCCTCGGGCCCAGGGGCCCACTCTCGATGGCCAGTTGACACCAGCCACCTCTCTCCCTTCTGTCTGCTTTCTCGCTTTCTTCCTCCCGGTTCAGTCCACTCCGCCCCACAGTTCTTATCTGTGCCAGACACAGGGCTGGGCCCTGACAGACAAACCTACAACTGACCTGAGTGCCTTTAGCAGCGCACATGCTAGAGGCAGAGTGGGTGTACACGATTTCTATCCCAAATTGGGACGTGCGTGAAAGCCAAGGGACACTGTTAACAATTCTGCGGGGAGCTCAGTATCAACCCAAGCAAGCTGAGATACAAGTTCAAGTTCACCCCAGTTCAATAGAAGGATGGACAAGTGAGGAGAGACTTGACATGGGGAGGACAGGTAGAAGGGAGTCTTGGCCGGGGTAATGTCACGTGCAAGGATGTGGCAAGTTTGGGGTAAGTGGGGAGTTTATGGTGGCAATAACCTGGTACCATGGAGAAGGGGCGGAACGAGAGCCCAGGGTGGACTCCAGGTGGGAAAAGATGGACAGTTTGGTACCAGTAGAACAGAGTGGCAAAACCTTGCCGCTCTGCCACCCCTGGGCCCATAGCAGGCATCACTAATCGATCACAGCACTCTCCTTCCCACGGATTCCACCTGCCGGCCCTCAACACAATGGTGGGGCCAGTCACTTCCCGTTGTCAAGCTATGCCCTGGAGGAAACCTATTTGCCACCAGGGGCTCAGCAATGGGTACAGTGTGTTCTTAGCTGGAGAGGAGGCTGGAGTTTAAACTGAGAGAGGCCCAGAATGCGGGACTAAGGAGCTAGAATCTTCTTCTGGTGTTAGGGAGCCATCGGAAGATGTTGGGGGGAGGGATGTACCAAAGACTAACATTTCAGGAAACCAGTGAGGGAGTGCCAATGTCCAGGTGAGAGAGGAAGCCCCCCCCTCCCCCCGCAACTGAACTGGGAGCACAGAAGGGAGCCTAATGACTGAGCAGATGTTGTGGGGCAGGAAAAGAAGAGGAAGACTTTAAGGAGGACTCCCAGGCTTCTGGGTGACTGACCTGGAGTCTGGGAGCACGCAGTCTGCCAGGCAGCTGTGCCAACATGGTGGGAGGTCCTGATGGGACTCTTTGCTCCAGAGGTCACCAAACAATGCAAGATCACCAAGGAGAGGGCCACCCTGGGACTCCGTGCCCCTCGGGGTGGGGGTGGAGCAAACTGGTTTGGCAGGTGTTAGCAGAGAGCATCAGAACCTGGAGAAATTCACCTTTTGAGGGAAATGAACAATCACCAAGATCTCATCCCTGCCCCGCAGGACCCGACAGAGGCAAAGAGGGGCCTGCGGTGATTCCTGCCCCATCTCTGAGAAATGGGAGCCCCAGGGAGCTGCTTGCAAAGTTTGGGGGGTGACTGCCACAAGGGGAAACTGATATGCCATTCCCTGGCTGGATATCTGCTTAGTCATGGGCTGCTACCTGCCCCTGGGCCACCAGCATGGGCCATAGTGGCCCAGGGCCAGGGTAAGGCCCCTTGGGGTTTGGTTCCTGAGAGGCACAGGGATTGAGCCGAGTCGAGCCTGTGGAGGGCCAAAGGGAGCGGAGGCTGCAGGCTCGCTGGCACCCTCTCAGCATGGGGGGCATGTGGCTGAGGTGCCCGCTGAAGCTTAACTGGGAGGTGCAGCTTTGTCTGGAGAGGGACCGCCAATGCCTGGAGGACGGCCCAGGAATTCAGTCCCCGGTCAGTGGGATCTTTGGGGGCCTCCACCCATTATCACCAGAACCATAGGCTTTGAGCTAAGTCCACCACAGCCATGACTCACAAGGGCACCACCGCCTGGCCACGTGTCACAAGAGGGGCAGCTGCTTCCCTCTTCCTTCTCCCCCAAACCCAACCCTAGGGGTGAGCGTAGAGAAGGGGTGTGTGTGTGTGTGTGACAGAGAGACCACCCTGCCAGACCCAGTACTCCCCA